>NW_024080908.1:894540-1092320 GCF_003009895.1 Hyaena hyaena | reverse complement strand
AGAGGGAGAGAGAGAGAGAAAGAAGGAAGGAAGGAAGGAAGGAAGGAAGGAAGGAAGGAAGGAAGGAAGAAAGAAAGAAAGAAAGAAAGAAAGAAAGAAAGAAAGAAAGAAAGAAAGAAAGAAAGAGAAAGGGAGGGAGGGAGGGAGGGAGGAAGGGAGGAAGGAAGGAAGGAAGGAAGGAAGGACGGAAGGAAGGAAGGAAGCAGATATCCAAATGCTTGAAGAGGATGAAGCCAAAACTCATCAAGCACAAAAGACTAAAGTGGTCTTCTGTTGGGCGTCAGGGGTGAGTGATCCACAGACCACAAAATGGTGATAAGCATGGTTCCGTGGCACTGATTTGGATGGGGTAAAATATGTGTCTCATTGTGCCTAGTCACTGCCAGCAGCAGGAATACTGTGTTTCCATAAACAAGTCCCCAAACTAATTCGCCCAGAGAAAGGAAGACACGGGTAGATCTTGGAGACATTGCTCATGGCTATAATCTAGCACTACCCATGGCCATGGTCCTGGATATCCTTCCAAAAAAGACCTGAGCTTCTTGTCCGCAACCACTCAGCCTTGTGAGCACTGCCTTGACTAACCACCCTCTCCTTTGGCAGAAGAGCCCTATGATTCTCTCCTGTGGCACCTTTCTTGTGAGCCGTCCATAACCTTCTCCCCCAGTTCCTTCTACAAGGAATGTCTCTTCAAATTCATTCCTTTAACCAAAACATATGCTGATTTTGCCTCTATCAGATCCCCCATAACATAGTTATAAAATTATCCATCTAGTCACAACCTTCAAAATGCCTCATTCTTGTATCTCCAAAAGAATACTTTCTATGTTGTACAAAGCATGCACTCAAAAATGGTTTTTAACTGAACTACGTAGAACTTACTAGAGGCTCAAAACTTTTTGACTGACTTTCCTTTTGGAAACTTGGTTTCAGGCTGTGAATCTCCAAAACAAGTGATTATTTCTACTTCGACTGCTTCACATTAGGGTGTCAGCAGCTAACAAACACAGAACCATTAACAAACCCGGAAGTACGGTAACTACAGCATGTGTATGTAACGTGGGCCCAAGACGCTCTCATGTAATATTCACAGTAACCCAACAAGGTTTCTTTTCATCAGCAAGGTAACTGAGCAGAAAGAGGTTAAAACTGATCTGGTTACACAGTTGACAGGTGCTCAAGTGAAGCCAGAGTTTGTGTTACTTCAACATCCAGGTAGGTTTTGTTGTTATTGTTTGTTTTGTCTTTGTCATCGGAGTGCGTTCCCCTTTGATCTGGCCTCCGCTGATAGGACCCAAGCTATTCTCCTGCCTCTGCCTCAGGGCCTCTGCCAAACACTTCAGGCTCCCTTTGTCTCCATCAACCATCTGTTCAACGGTCACTTCCTCTATAAAATACTCTCTGGCCCTCTTATTTCATGCACTGAAAGCTTTTTATTATTTTTCTACATAGAGATGATTCCAGTTTCTAATTATATGCTCACTGCTGTAGGGTCTTCCCCATCCCCTCCATACAAGCTCCATGTTTATTTTACTCGCCACTACGTTCTCAACACCTACCAGAGGGCTGGGTAAATATTTGCAGAGCGAATTAATGATTGCCTTGAGCCACATTTTCGGTGATTCCATCTGGCCACATGAAATTCCACACCCTAAAAGGAAGTGTACCCAAGGCTTAGGGTTAACATACATCACCCTCTTCTGGACCTTAGAATGAGTGCCTCTGAGGGTCCCGTAATTTAAGCAATGTGACATGTGAGCAGAGCCCACAAACACAGAGAGAAGAACTTTAAGGAGGTAGGAAGGCCCTTCCCCATCCATTTCTTTGGTTAACAGTACAAATTCCCTTGACAAGTTTATTCAAGCTTTGAAAATAAAGCTCAAAATGCAAGTATCCCTGGCCAAGGGTATTCTTTCATTCATTTTTTCAGTAACTATTCTCTACGTGTCTACTAGGTATGATTCTATGTGCTGAAAAAGGCAGCTTGGAACTGTCTTCATGGAGCTTGTGATACATAGGCAGACAAATAAATAAATAAGAAATCCAAAGAGATGTATGTGCCATGAAGAAAATAAACTGGGGTGACGTGACAGGGAATGAATGGGGGCTATTTCAGGCCTCTCTGAGTCAGGAAACGCCTCTCTGAGTATGGGATCAGCCCAAAGATCTATAAGGAGAACAATGACGAGAACAGACAACCCAGAAAAGACTCATATAAATGGGAACTTACTATACTATAAAAGGGGCATTAAAATCAATGAAACAGTTCACTTGTTTTCCGAAACAAATAAAAGTATATCCATAACTCACGTACAAAAAAGAGAGTTCCCAAAATGCAAAAAGACAACTATCAAAGTATTTCAAGAAAATATAAGGGCATTTTCCAGGAGCCAAAGGTAAGGGAGGCCTGCATGAATGAGACGTAGAAAACAAAATCCAAAAATTAAAAAAGTGATAGACGTTTCCATTAAGATATTAAATGTCTTTGAGACCAAAAGCATCGACAGACAAGCAACAGGCTAAGATAAATATTGGAATTTTATAACAATATGATTTCTGGTATAAATACAGATTTATAGATCATTTTTTGAAAACCACTATAAAAGTGGGCCAAGCAGGGGCACCTGGGTGGCTCAGTCAGTTAAGCATCAGACTTCAGCTCAGGTCATGATTCCCACGGTTCGTGTGTTCGAGCCCTGCATCGGGCTCGCTGCTGTCAATGCAGAGCCCGCTTCTGATCCTCTGTCTCCCTCTCAAATACACTCTCTCTCTCTCTCAAAAGTAAATAAACATTAAAAAATAAAATAAAAAATTGTTTAAAAATGCATATACCCTAAGATCCTTATATTTCACTTATTATTAGTTACCCCAGAGAAAGACTTATGTATCTGCATAATGAGGTATGAACAAAGAAATGCTTTGCAATATTTCTTCAATTTTATTTCATTTTGGTAAGAAAACTTCACCAAAGATCTACTCTCTTGACAAATTTTTTTTAAATATTTTTATTTATTTCTAGGAGAGAGAGAGAGAGAGCGTGAGCAGGGAAGGGTCAGAGAGAGGGAGANAACAACTAAAACTAAAACATGAAGTCTATCCCTTCTTAGGGTCTCACATTGACCTAGAAGATTCCTAAATCCCCCTTTATCACCATGTAGCATGAGAATGTGTTTAACTTTTATTTATTGATTTATTTTTTAAATGTTTTATTTATTTCTAGGAGAGAGAGAGAGAGACAGCGTGAGCAGGGGAGGGTCAGAGAGAGAGGGAGTCACAGGCTCTGAAATAGGCTCCAGGCTCTGAGCTGGCAGTCAGCACAGAGCCCGACGCAGGGCTCGAACCCACGAACTGCGAGATCATGACCTAAGCGAAAGTCGGACCCTTAACCGACTAAGCCACTCAGGTGCCCCATCTCTTGACAAATTTGTAAGTATTCAGTACATTATTGTTGACTGTAGGTACAATGTCGTACATCAAATTTCTAGAACTTCTTCATCTTGCTCAACCTTAACTTTATTCCTCTTGATTAGTAGCTCCTCATTTCTCCCTCCCCTCGTCCCCTGGCAACCACCATTCCACTCTTCGTTAGATAAACCTGACACTTTTAGGTACCTAATATAGTGGAATTATGCAGGATTTGTCCTTCTGTGACTGGTTTATTTCACCTAACATAATGTCCTCAAGATTCCTCAATGTTGATTATTACAGAATGTCCTTCTTTTCAAAGGCTGAATAATATTCCATTGTGTGCATATACCATATTTTTTTATTCATTCACATCTGTTTCCACATCTTAGCTGTTGTGAATCGTGTTGCAATGAACCCGGGAGGGCTAAGACCTCTTCAAGATCCTGATTTCAATTCTTTGGAGAAAATACCTAGCAGTGGAATTGCTGGATTATATGGTAGTTCTATTTTTAATTTTTTTCCGAACCTCCATTCTATTTTCCATAGTGGCTATGGCCAACATATCTTCGAGAAGGGTGCCAAGAATACACAGAGGGGAAGGGATAGTCTTCAACAAATGGAATTGGGAAAATCGGATGGATACCCATATGTAAAAGCATGGAATTGGACCATTATGCTACACCACACACAAAGATCAACTCAAAATGGATTAAAGACTTGAATGTAACACCTGAAACTTTAAGGCCCCTGGAAGAAAACATACAGGAAAAGCTTCATGACATTGGCCTTGGCAGTGATTTCACAGATATTATGACAAAAGCACAGGGAATAACAGCACAAACAAACAAGCAGGATTACACCAAATGAAAAAGCTTCTGCACAGTAAAGGAAACCATCAAGAGAGTGAAAAGGCAACCTATACAATGGGAGAAAATACTTGTAAGCCATACATCTGATTAAAGATTAATATTCAAAATATATAAGAAACTACTACAACTCAATAACAAAAAACTAATAACCTGATTTTAAAATGGGTTAAGGTCTTGACTAGACATTTCTCCAAAGAAGACATACAAATGGCCAACAGATATGAGGAGGGGGGATGCTTAACATCGCTAATCATGAGGGAAATGCAAACCAAAACCACAATGAGGTATCACTTCACACCTGTTAGGTGGCTAGTATCAAACATCAACAACAACAACAAAGACATGTGTTGGCAAGGATGTGAAGACACCACTGGTGAAATATTTTTTTTATTAACAAAAACTGGGGGAAATTTCTATAAATAGGAGAACGCTATGAACGATGGTATATTCCGACTGTGAAATACTACGTAAGATTTTAAAAGTCTGAGCTGGATAGGTGTCCATGACATGCTTTTGGATGAACAAACAGGTTGCAAGGTGTATGTAAAGCACACTCTATATCTTTATGGATAAGCACACACATGCGCGTGCGCACACACACACACACATACATGCATGTACACACAAGAGATCGAGAAGGGGTAACACCGTGCCAATAACAAGCCTCACTCTAGTGCTCGCTCCGGTGCTCAGATAAGAGGGTGAGTGGGGACAGAGCAAGGAACCTCAGGAGACAGTTTTGATAACAGTGGGTCCCTCTGAGATTGGAGGGCTTGGCAGAGGAGACCGGGAATGGTGATCAAAAGGAAACTCTAGACTTGTTTGTTGCATTTTGATTCTTAACGAGGAAAATATGTTTCTTGTTACTGCCTTTTACATTGGTTTTTCTGACAAAAACCAGTTTCCTGGAGGCAGTCTCTCAGAAGCTGGAGGGTGCTTTCCAATGAACCGTGCACAGCTCAGGCGAGAGGTACATGGGGAACTTGTCTTGTATCTGAAGAGCCCATTTGTGGGATTGAGACATACTGTATTGGTTAGTTCATCTCACACATGAATAAAATAGGCCAAAAAAAAGAAAAAAACAGTTGAGAATTGCTGCTTAGACCTTATTTTAGAGCACTTGCACTCCCACCCTCCTACACTGCTGGTGAGAATATAAACGGGTACAGCCCCTCTGGAAAATAGTGTGGAGGTTCCTCAGAAACTAACAACAGAACTCCCCTATGACCCAGCAATAGCACTGCTAGGAATTTACCCAAGGGACACAGGAGTGCTGATGCACAGGGGCACACGGACCCCAATGTTCATAGCAGCACTCTCAACAATAGCCACATCATGGAAAGAGCCTAAGTGTCCATCAACTGACGAATGGATCAAGAAGTTGTGGTTTATCTATACAAGGGAATACTACATTGGCAATGAGAAAGAACGAAATCTGGCCATGTGTAGCAACGTGGATGGAACTCAAGGGTGTTATGCTGAGCGAAATAAGTCAGGCAGAGAAAGACAGATACCATATGTTTTTACTCATATGTGGAACAGGAGAAACTTAACATAAGACCATGGGGAAGGGAGAAGAGAAGGGGAGAAAATAGTTAAGGAGGGGGAGGGAGGCAAACCATAAGAGACTCTTAAATACTTAAATACTCATCAAACTGAGGGTTGATGGGGGTGGGAGAGAGGGGATAGGGGGTGATGGGCATGAAGGAGGGCACTTGTTGGGATGAGCACTGGGTGTTATATGGAAACCAACTCGACAATAAACTATAAAAGGAAAGGAAAAAAAAGAACACTTCCACTTCACAGGGTGCTTATGAATGCATTACTACTGAGCCTTACAGCAATTCTGAGAAAGATGACCACTGCACTTTAGTAAGAAAGAAAGGAAAGACCTAAGTCACTTCACCCACCACTTCGGTAGACTCCCATGCTCTGGCTATTGTCTCCCATTCATCGGACCGAATTAGAGTCAGCGTGTTGACCTGTCTATCTCTCAGGCCAGACCATGAGTCATTTAAGGTCAAATAACCTTAAATCAAAATCAGGTTCACTCCGACTTGCCTGGGTCACAAAACTAGAAAGAGTTAAGAGTCAGTTCCAGTTGGGGGCGCCTGGGTGGCTCAGTCAGTTAAGTGCCTGACTTCAGCTCAGGTCATGATCTCATAGTTTGTGGGTTCAAGCCCTGCGTCGGGCTCTGTGCTGACAGCTAGCTCAGAGCCTGGAGCCTGTTTCAGATTCTGTGTCTCCCTCTCTCTCTGACCCTCCCCTGCTTATGCTGTCTCTCTCAGAAATAAATAAAACATTAAAAAAAATAATAATAATAGTAAAGAGTCAGTTCCAGTTGCTCTGACTCTAAGGCCAGTGTTTCTTCACTCACGGCCCAATATTGGCCATGGACTATTAATGGACAAGTAGCTCATAGAGAATGTGCCCCTTGTAATAAAGAACCCGCACTTCCCTCTTCTCAGTGACAATCTCCTCTCCAAGCCAAGCGGGATGATCACTCCTAACTGACTCCAAAGGGAACCATGGCTCAGGACTTCCTAGACCTGACTCAGGAGATGAGTGGCTCTCCATCTCAGGAGTGCCCACATCGGGATCTGGAAAGGCTGTGGGAAACCAGGAAGTAAATGGAAGGCAGATGGGAGTGTGGCAGCCACAACTAGAAACAAGCAAGAATGAGAAAAACAAGAATCTAGAAGGTCAAACGTCTTATGAGGCACCTGGGTGGCTCAGTCGGTAAGCGTCTGACTTTGGCTCAGGTCATGATCTCACGGTTTGTGGGTTTGAGCCCCGCATCAGGTTCTGTGCTGGCAGCTCAGAGCCTGAAGCCTGTTTCAGATTCTGTGTCTTCCTCTCTCTCTGATCCCCTCCCCCCCCCGCTCATGCTCTGTCTTTCTCTGTCTCAAAAATAAAGTATAAAAAAATTAAAAAACAAAAAAACGTCTTACAAGTGATCTCGGTAATTGGGTGAACTTCCAAAAGCCTCCTTCTGAAACGTAGTCCGGGCCACATCAAGGTGGAAAAGCAAGTCACTAGCACATGCTGCCTGCCACCGTCCAATCCTGCAGGGGGGCTCCCACAGGGAGGACTCGCCTCTGGTCAGCCCCAAGCCTCCTGCAGCCCCGGGTCAGACACGCCTGAGAACGACCACACTCCCCTTTTCCAACTGCCTTGAAAAGTCAGGCTGTTTCCCTAGTGACAGGCTCTACTCTAGTGCCCAAAGAGGCCGGCTGGTGAGGATGGGGCACAGAAATGATGTTGGGCTGCTGAGTGAGAAAGGGTGAGCGGAAAGTTCAAGTCTCTCACTCCACACCAGTAAAGCAACAGCCTTTCAGGGCTTCAAAGCACGAGCCCTACACCATGTCTCTCTCTCTCTCTCTCTTTTTTTTTTTTTACTATAGAATCGAATTCATATGATTGATAGATAAATAGATAGAAAGATAGATAGATAGATAGATAGATAGACGGATAGACGGATAGGTGGATGGATGGATAGACAGATAGATAGATAGATAGATAGATAGATAGATAGATAGATAGACGGATAGATGGATAGGTGGATAGATAGATAGATAGATAGATAGATAGATAGATAGATAGATGATAGATGATAGATAGAGTAGATAAGTAGATGATAGACATTGAAATTTAGATGACACATATTCAGATATAAAGTGAAACACTTTTAGAAATGTAGCTATAATAGTTCACTGCATTTATTTGCAGAAAAAAGCACCAGCATTTCCTGTGATGATATGGAAAGTAGGCAGAGCAAGCAACCCTTGGGACCTCTTGCCTTAACTAGACGGAAACTTCGAGTGCCTCGGTTCCTCCGAAGCCCCTCTGGCGAGACCAAACCTCCCAGACAGTAGAGCTCTCTTGTCCCCCAAGTCTGAATATGAGCACACATCGTCTTCTTCTCTGATGCAGAACTGGAGGTACGCCCCACTTGAAGAAATGCCTGTACTTGCCAAACTCATTAATCATGAAATGTTTATCCACATTACAGAATAATTCTTTGCACCACCCCGAAGTGCCGCGTACCTTAATAACAAGTTTCCATGTGGTATGACTAAAATAACATTCAACATACAGAAATGTTCCATCTACTTACTGAGCTCACAGATCACTGAGTGGGGGTCCACGACACAAACTAGTTCTTCACTTTATACAAGGATCCAGTGCCAGGGTCCTTCGAAAAGCAAATCCTTCCAGGACATTCAAAATATGATTCGATATACGTGAATCCTGGCCATAATCAAGTTTTCAGGGATGCGGCCTGGGTACAGAGCGAGACACATCTGATTTGGCAGATGTCCATTCTCCCCAGACAGTCTGTCTTCCCAGAGCCCAAAGCTGGAGACAGTCTGAGGTGACCGCCCCTTCGGCGGAAAATAAAAAGTCACAGATTTCCAGCAGGGAGCTTCACGCTGAGCCCGTGATAGGGTCCAAAGAGGAAGTGCCTGCCCTCCCGGAAAATTATCTATAGCCTCCAGCTTTGACCCCTCTACCTAGAGATAGGCCTTTTCTTCCGGAAAGGGTGGGGGTCTGACGAGGCAGAGGTGGGAAAGGGAAGTGAGATAAAGGCACTCAGTCGAGTGGAAGTAGACACTCAAGGTGGGGTGCTCAGTACTTGGGCCTGCGTGTGCTGAAGATCAGGGCTTGGCTTTGGGGCCATCTATTTCCACTCAGGGGCTGTCCAGGGCCTCAGGTCTTGTTTGTCTTCCCTGCTGACTCATTTTCATTTCAGATTCAACAAATCGAAAGCGCAATCTTCAGAGTGTTTAATACTCAGCCAACAAATATGCAGAAATGAGCTTGGTTTTGGCAAGAGATGGGCCCCCAAACACACACGCGCACTCACACACACACACACACACGCCCACGCGATTGCAGAGCAAGAGCACACTCACACACCGGCCAACCTTGCATTATCTTGCTCCTGGAGACGTGCTGGCGTCCTCCTTGCTCCCACCCCTTCCTCTGGGAGTCCCCACCTCATGCTTCTCCAAATGCAGCCCTGCGGTGCTCAGCCAAAGGCCCCCCCAGTGGCCCGATCCGTAAGTGTTCACCCACAGGACATGTCCCAGACGACCTGAGGTGACCCTCAAGGCCCGCAGGCGGTACAACAGCGAGCTGTGCTCCTGCCTTTGTTAGAAGAGCATTTTGTGGGGCCCTGGGGGGCTCGGTCAGTTAAGCATCCGACTTCGGCTCAGGTCATGGTCTCGCAGTTCATGTGTTCAAGCCCTGCATTGGCTCTGTGCTGACGGCTCAGAGCTTGGAGCCTGCTTCAGATTCTGTGTCTCCCTCTCTCTGCCCCTCCTTGGCTCATACTCTCTCTCTCTCTCAAATACAAATAAATATAGAAAGAGAAAGAAGAAGAAGAAGAAGAAGAAGAAGAAGAAGAAGAAGAAGAAGAAGAGCACTTTGCTCCCCTCCAGCTCACTCCTTGGGTTGTAAAACAGAGATAACCTGAGTCTGTAGTAGCGTGGAGGCGGAGTGGGGAAAGCCAGGTAGCTGGTCTCATCCCCACCTGCCTCCCCGCACCTGGGGAGAGGAGAGGACGCGGAGTGACATCACTGCCACAGAAGACTTGCCCCGTGCCAGGGATGGAATGGGGCACAAGACACTGACGTGTGCCATCATTTGATGTTACTTTCTATATCATTAGCACAAGGGATCGAACGCCTTCATGTCCTCAGCAGGAGGAAGGAGAGCAAATACAGAGGGAAGGCAAGACGTTTTCCAAACACAAACAGACCCGTGAGAAGCTCTAGAACCCAGTGCCCCTGGGCCTGCTGAGTCCCAGAGCAGCTCAGGGACTCACAGCTCCGGCAATCCCTGGCTCTTCGTTTAGGTAGTTCACCCTGACTTCCATGGTCTTGCACTTGAACATCCTTCCCACTCGGCCTCCAATTCCTTCCCCCTCTGCCCAGACCTCCTCACACCCCTGCTCACGTGCTGGTGCATTGCTGGGCACAGGAAGGTCAGCAGGAAGAACTTGGGGCAAAGGGGTTTAGAGGTTATGAAAGACACTAGTCCTCAATGTTAGGCACCCACCACCGTGGAAGCTTACGGGACCGGAGTGTTGGGCCGTCTCAATCCTCTCTGGTCAAAGGTGAGGAAAGTAAGGCAGCCTCAATAGCTGAGCGGCCTTGGCACAGGCAGCCGCTGGTCAGGGGCTGTGCCCGGCCCCCCGTCATCCACACTGGCCCTGACACGGCCTCTCCTGGCCCTACTTCCTGTTTTTTTTCCCTAAAACTCTGAGCACACACACCTTCCTCAGGCCCTGTCTGTCCCGGATAACTGGTCTCTTTAAACCAGAGTGAAGCTACTTAGAAAATCTCTGCAGTGGCTTTCGGATGTGCCCTCACACGCTGCCACGGTCACCCAGTGAGGGCTGGTAGCTCATCTCCCATGGCTTGAACAGGCTCGGGAGAGTGTCTTGCCTCTAACGAAGTGAATGCAGGAAAGAAAAGTGATAGTTACAGAGCTTCAGAGCTCAGTCCCCAAAGGGGATACACTGCCACTCGGCTCCCCCTCTGTCTCAGAGCCCGTGCCCTGTGGAGCCCAGGCCACACGGAGAAGCCACAACCTCTGCTATCCAGGCTGCCCGTCCCAGCTGAGGTCCCAGCAGGCCGCAGGGTCAGCCCGCGGAGTGAGCGAGGAGGGCTGGCCAGTGACTCAACCCCCAGCTACCTCCTGCTGCAAACACACGATGGACCCTGAGCCAGAACAGCCCAGCTGAGCCCCGTCCCCTCTGGAGCGGGAGCAATAATGATACTCACTGTGCTGGGGAGTTTGAGCTGTGAGGTGACTATGCGGTAAGAAGTGACCAGAACAACCTCCCTGAGTAAGGCCTCGCCCTCCACAAACCTAAGTACTGGTTTCTGAAGGTTGCCTGGCTTCTACTTATTACCCATCTTTCCACTGCCTCACATGCCTACAACGGAGACTCTGGCCACATAGTAAAGGGGTCACGTGGGGAACAGCAGTGAACAAGAGATGCGTCTCTCTCCTTAATCCCAGAAGTCACTTTCAAGAGGTTCAAACCCTGGAGGGTTCAACGGTGAATCTGGGAGCAGCGCCTGACTCAGTGGGTCACCCTTTCCTGTGGCCCCTGGGTCCCCGGGAACCCTGAGCTCTGCCTCTCCAACCTCCCTGGTGGCTTCTTCTCAGTCACCTTGTCAAAGCCACACTTGCTGAGTCTACATCCTGTCTCCTCCGCCAACTGTGCGGACCAGGCCACACACCTGAGACCTGGCAGTCTTGGTGCCCCCAGAAGGACGTGGGGATGGAATGAGTTATCACCTAGGAAGTGCGTAGAGCAGGACCTGGCTCCAAACTGGTCCTGGTTGTAGCGAATCCGCAAGTTAGAGGCAAAAAGCATGCCTCCCTCATCCACGCCTTTATTTTGGGATCAGTCAACACCTGTACAGCAGGTGCTAAGAGGATGCTGTAGGCTGACTGACAGGTCATCTCAATGGTAATAAAGTAAAATAAGCAAGAACAACACCACCAAGTCCTTGCCTTTGTTTTTTTTTTTATTAAATTTTTTAATGTTTACTTATTTTTGAGAGAGACAGAAAGACAGAACGTGAGTGGGAGAGGGACAGAGAGAGAGAGGGAGACACAGAACTGAGCTGTCAGCACAGAGCCCGATGTGGCGCTCGAACCCACGAGCCATGAGATCATGAACTGAGCTGAAGCTGGACACTCAACCAAGTCAGCCACCCAGGCGCCCCCAAAGCCCTCGCCTCTGACCAGCACACTAAACTTTGCGGGGTCCATCCTGTGACTGGTGCTGCCTCTGAGGACATCGACTTGGTCCTTTATACACAGTCTTTCAAAAGTCATGAAAGACCCGTGTGAACGGGCACAGCAGACACCGGCCTGGGGCCGAGGAGAGCTGGGTGGGGCCACATCTGTGGGGACAGTGACGTGATCACACTGCTCGGTGGGGAATGCTGTTCGGTCCCCGTGCGCGGCAGCGCGCACTCCCCCACGGCTTCCAACCCACCACCCACAGCCAAGGAGGCCAAGGGCATGCACTGCTTGCACCATTTCCACCAGGGCCGCCTCCTCTCGGGGTCCAAGGTGGTGCTGGACCCTGAATAACACATGCCTCCAGCAGGCTGCTTGCTTCCTGCCCCATCAGCAGGGCCCGTAGCATCTGTGGGACTCGAGTACATTCTACCTCCTCCACCCCCAGGAGGCGCTCCCGAACCCCAGAGGGGATTAGCGTGATGCCCATGAACCCTGCCTTCTGTTCTCCAGGAGGCTCTCCACGGAGAGACACGTGGGTCTCCTTCCCGGACACCAGCCGGGGCCTTTCGGCAAAGTAATCTAAGTGGCTTGCCCTTTACGTACTCAGGGCCTGCTGAACACATGGTCTAATGCCCGTGCTTTTGCCACAAGAGCAGGGATATCCTTCATCTTCTCCGAGACCATTGGCGGAAGGAGGCAGGCAGGCAGGAGTTCCCCTCTTAGACCCTTGCAACCAAACTCTGCACTGAAAACTTCAGCCATAATACAGGTCAGACCATTTTACTTGACTTGACTTGACTTTATATTATCTTATTTTATTTTATCTTATAGGCTCTCCACCCAGCAAGGGGCTTGAACTCAGCCCCAGATCAGGAGTCACGTGCTCTACTGATGGAGCCAGCCAGGCGCCCCAGGTCAGACCCTTTTAACCAGATACCAATGAATCTCCAGGCTGAAGGGCACTTTTCTGAGTCAGGGAAGTGTCAGATGTGGGTAGAGGTGGAAAATGATGTCACTGTTATAATTTGACAAGATGGTGCCTAGAAAGGGCTTACAGCACAGGGCCTGGGAGACAGTAGGCGCTCATTAGCATTTTGGTATTACTTAGCGGTGGTATTACGAATGGGACAGTGCCTAAGAAGAACACGAGGTCAGAATCAAAGTGCCAAGTGTCTACTGGGCATCAGCTGTGAGCCCGGCATGCGGGGGTCGTGCACCTGAGACAACGCAACATAGAGCATCGCTCTTGGTTCCTGGGCAGTTGCCCAGGTCTGGCACATACAAACATTTGGAAAAACAAACAAGACAGCGGCTAAGCATCTCGCTTAGCCCATCTCGCTCTCACTCTGGGGCTGACAGGGCAAAGTGGAACACGGGGTGTCCCACAACTGTGGGTCCAGGGACGTACAGACGCCGAGCGAGGCTCACAGGCTCGGCCGCCTTGGACAAACACGGCCCATGAGTTTCTGCCCAAATCGTGGACCCCAAGAGCCTCCTTCAGCAACTGGGTTTGAACCAAGTGTCTGGGATTCCTTTCCGGGTCCCTACCCCTTCCTGCAAGCAAGTCAGTAACTCCCTCAGTACCTACAGCTTCTGTCATCCTTGGCAAAATCCTAACAGCCCCCATCAGGAGAAATCCGCTTCTCACACTTTCTGTTTCACACTTCCTTCACACTGCTGACTGGACCCTCCCTGCTCTGTTACTTTCGCTGGCAGCCTCTGAAGGAAGTGGTGCAGAAAATATAAGTTTATTTAAGGGTATGAGACAACTGCAGACTCCATATGCCTTCAGGAAGTTCCCCATTGAGTCACCAGTGCCAGGCGCTTACCCCTGATGTCTAAAGAGCCCCCTCCCCAGTCTGCCAGGCCCATTCACACACACACACACACCCCCCGACTTCCCAGCCCAGCTCAAAAATACCACATCATCAGGGCCAGGTGTGGAACCAAGGACCTGCCCCTTCCTGGCCTTGGAGACACTTCGATCTCATTCTCAGAACGCTCTCAGTTAGAGCAACCACCTCCAACCCTCCAGCAGAAGGCTCACACCCACCAGATCCTTCCGACAGGAGCTCATGGCTTTTGAGTTGCTTCCCTTCACCAAGTAGTTCCCTGCTTTCTTTCAAGCTGGTTCTGAGCTCCTGAATCACCCCATCCCACTTTGGGCTCAGATGATTGGCTTCAGGATGTAAATAGATATGGATATAACATTTGTTAGCTTTAATATTTCTATATTTCTATCTGTGTGCCCCTCCCCGGCTCGGCTGTGAGCTCCTAGAGGCAGGGACCCTGTCTTGGTCTTCTCTAAATTCCCAGTGCAGAGCAGAGTCTGGATATATGCAGTGAGGGTGCTGGGTGGTTGAATGGGTGACCTGAGGGGTCTGCAGTGTCCAAGAATGTCCAGGAGACCCGGTTCACCCACCAGCAGCTAAGAAGATGGAGTACATAGGCGTTTTCTCTTTGGCACTTCTTCTGAGCCTAAAGGAATCTCCTCCCTTGACTCCATTGTATCGATACCTCATAACTTAGCAGATGACAGGAAGGAGCTTCTATAGCCTCCTACTTGTGCTTGCATATGGTGTGCCAATCTTATCTCCTCAAGACTATGAGCTTCTGAAGGGCAAGGATGTTTTATACTTCTCAGGGCTTATGAGAGTATGATAAACGTTTATGGAGCACATATTATATACCAGGCAGTATGCTAAGTATTACCTGAATTTTCTCACATGGTCCTCAGAATACCTCTCTGAGGCTATTATTATTATTATCTCCATTGTACAAACCAAAAGACTGAGAATAGACAATGTGCCCAAGATTACAGAGGTATCAAGTGCGATGGCAATCCATCTATGGTCACTTACAGGATGGTTATGGTTGTTCTGAAGCTGCGCCCCACCACAACTTCCACACCCACCCCTACTACCAGTCTAATGGGACATTCTCATCTGGCACCAAGGAACGGTCAACTTCACTCTTGCAAGATTCCTTTGGGAAGGAATTTCCACCTAACTCCAATATGGCGCCCGCTTTTTCTCACTGACTGACCTGAGCCTCTCAGGCACCTGAGCCCGGAGCTGGGTTTGGCATCACAGCCTCAGGACAGCTCAGTGTCCACATCTTCCCGTTCTGTTCACACTCAAACTCACACACACAGTCGGTGCGGGGAGGTTAGAAAGTTCTGGTCAGCGGTGGCTGGGCCTACAGCTCTTGAAGCTCAGGCTATTTGAAAGGCCTACTTTGTTAAGAAATGCAATATAAGATATGAAATTAGGTTCATGGCCTCAAAGGATCTTGAACAAATGAGGAGGGCAGATGCAGAAGCTTTACCACCTGACAGCAAATCCCCCTCAGGACCTGAGTTCTAGTCCCTGCTCTGCTTCTCACCACTGTCACCTGAGCGGCAATCCCTTTCCCGGATCGGGCTCTCAGTCTCCCCCTTGTTCACATGAGGGGTCGCGAGGAGTAAGAACAGAGTTGCTCCGAGTCCCCTCTCAGCCCTGATACGCTGACTTCCATCAGGCGAGAGCCAAATGCATCCCCAGGCTCACCAAACCCAACCGAGCCGCCTGCTGATCCGGGAGCCTTTCTGCTCCTCCCTCCAACCCCGGGCACATACTGTATTCCAGTAATGAGAGCTTTGGTTGCTTTAAATATCACAAAACAAAAACAACGGGCAGCCTGCATCCACCATCATTCCGTGTCCAGACCACAGAGGGGAGCGCCGCCAGACCGAGGCCAGAGCGGAGATGGCGAGCGAAGCCCACGTCGTCCCTTTCAGGAATCCACTGGCTCGTATCTGGAATGAAAATCACCGACGGCAGGGGCCACCGAGAGCCAGTCGGAGAGCGAGCTGGCGGGAGGGTCACTCTGGGACAGAGAGGCTCTAGCCACGGCGAGATTGCAGAGCCGGGTCCTGGGTCCACCAGAGGCGAGCTGGGGCCAAGCCTGAGGCTGCAGGAACCGCTGCCTTTCACCTCTGGTAGAGGCAGAGAAGTCCAGCCAAAGGTCTCCGCAGAAATGAGGCGAGCCTCCCCCTGGGTCCCGGGAGGCTCCCGCCGAGCAGAACAACGAGCATTCATCGGCCAGGGAGGAGCGGCTGGGCAGCGTGGGGAGGCCTGGAGCCGGATACTCGGTCTCTCAGGACCTCCCCTAAGCCACGGGGCCGATCTGCAAGGCCTCCAGCAGACCCTCCCAGGTCCGGAAGCAAGAACGATGCTGTTCAGCTCCCCACAGAGGGTCCCTAGTAAACTCCTATCCTATAAAATGATCTGCGTGTTCAGAGGTCTTACCATACGGTTATGTGGCATTGGTTAGGACGGAGGGCATGTGCACTTAGCGACCCTCTACGCAGAGGGTGAAGGGGGCCTCGAGGACCCTCTCATCCCGCCAACCCGGTCCCCGGGCCCCTCGCCTCTCTGGCTGTCTGGTTCTGCTGCTCCGAGGTCTTCCCCCAGTGATCAGGGAAAGTGGCTGGGGTTTCTGTCGGGACAGACGAGGGTTAGGGGCGCACGTGCTCTCTCTGCACCACGCCAGTCCCGGCCCTGACCCCCTAATCCCCTGACACGTGGTGTTCCCCCACCAGAAAAGGAAGTTGAGAGGCGATGTGCTGATCATTTGTGTTTGACAGCCAATACCCATGGCAACTCTTTCCTCTTGAACAACCAAGTCTGTCAGATATTGTAAAAGGGAAGTGGAAGACCTGAAGTCAGACGAAGGTATCCTAGCCAGAAGTTACTGCAGGAATGTGTATCACCATTCTCGTGGGGCTCCCTGTGTGCCAGCAGAGGATACAATTAGGCCGCCGGAAGGTAGAGAGTCTTCA
Source organism: Hyaena hyaena (assembly GCF_003009895.1). Lineage (NCBI taxonomy): Eukaryota > Metazoa > Chordata > Mammalia > Carnivora > Hyaenidae > Hyaena > Hyaena hyaena. The sequence continues at coordinate 1,075,451 of NW_024080908.1, read as the reverse complement.
GAAAAGGCTGGGGTTGGGTGGGGATGGTGGGGAGAGGGGGGAAGAAGCTACTACAAAATCCACTGAACATGAAAACCGGAACCCGGGATGTCTGGTTCCTCGCACACCGACTGGCCTGCTCTTGAGTTTGAGCTCCACGAAGGCAGTGACCTTTCCCTGTTGACCGCTGCCCAAACCCCAACACCTAACATGGCGCCCGCCACAGAGCAGGCGCTCAGGATATATTTGTTGACTAAAGGGCGGTAGGGGTTCAATAAACAATTCCTTCCCTTGACTGAGTTATGGAGCCTTTGTAGGCACCCCGGCACCCAGCACAAAACTTCAGGTAGCTCCAAACAAACTCCTGAGACTGTCTCCCAAGCCTTGACTTCCCTGGTTATACTGTATTCCTCATTCCTCATTCCTCATTCCTCATTCCAGTCCTTTTCCCTTAGGTGCATTCCCCAACTTTTTTTTTTTTTTTTAAGTTTATTTCTTTATTTTGAGAGAGAGAATATAAGGAGGGGAGGGCCAGAGAGACAGAATCCCAAGCAGGCTCCACACTGACAGCACGGAGCCCAATGTGGGGCTCAAACTCATTAAGTGTGAGATCATGACCTGAGCCAAAACCAAGAGTCAGATGCTTAGCTGACTGGGCCACCCAGGTGCCCCGCATTCCCAGCTTTTAAAAGGAACAAATGCTCCAAATGTTCCTTAACCTGCATTTGAAAGCCTTTTCAAATACCAGACAATGTGCTAGGTGGGAAAGAGGAAAAGCTGTATACAGGCATACCTTAGAGATACTGAGGGTCTGGTTCCAGAATAAATAAATAAAGCGAATATCACAATAAAGTGAAACAAATGAATTTGTTGATTTTCCAATACATATAAAAGTTATATTTACACTATTCTGTAGTCTAGTAACTGTGCAATAGAATTGTGTCTTTAAAAAGCATATACCGGAGAGAGGGCAAGATGGCAGAGAAGTAAGGAGCTCCGTACTTGCACTCGCGCCCATACATCACACAGAAAAGATCTGAAGCCATTGGAAACCTTACAAAACCTGAGAGATTGGGAGAAAAAAGACGCAGAATCCACTGAGAGAGCCTTCTAACGGCTACCTCAAGAAACAAGCTAGAGTACACAAGGTGGAGAATCCCAAATATCACTACAAATAGGAAAATAAAGTAACCAAGGTCCCAACAAGAGAGACCAGGGGGTACCATTCAAAAAACACTCTCTGAAAGGATAGGCCCTGGAAAGTCAAAGAGCCTTCTTGGATATAGCAGTGCTCATAGAAATAGAGAGCATAACAGGTCTTTAAAACCAACAAGAGCCGGAAAGCTAACTAAAACGACGAAACGAAAGACCTCTCCTCCAAAGAAACTCCAAGAAGAAATGACAGCTAATGAACTGCTCAAAACAGATATCAGCAGCATCACTGAACAAGATTTTAGAATAATAATGGTAAAATTAATAGCTGGGCTTGAAAAAAACATAGGGGACATCAAAGAAACTATGGCTACAGACAGAATGGAAAATAAAAATAGGCATGAAGAATTAAAAAATGCGATAAATGAGATCCATAATAAATTAGAGGCCTCCAATGCACGGATTGAAGAGGCAGAAAGGAGAATAAGTGATTTAGAAGACACCATTATAGAAAAACAAGAAGCTGACAAAAAAAGAGACAAACTGATCCAGGAACAGGAAAGAAGAATTCGAGAGCTCAGCGATACGGTCAAACGCAACAATATCCGTATCATAGGAATCCCAGAAGAGGAAGAGAGAGGGAAAGGTGCTGAAGGAGTCCTGGAACAAATTATAGCAGAGAACTTCCCCGACCTGGGGAAGGAAGTAAATGTGGAAGTACAAGAGGCTCAGAGGACTCCCCTCAGACGTAACCTGAATCGATCTTCTGCACGACATATCATAGTGAAAATGGCCAAATACAAGGACAAAGAGAGAATTTTGAAAGCAGCTAGGGAGAAAAGGGCCCTAACATACAAAGGGAAACCTATCAGAGTGGTGACAGACCTATCTACTGAAACTTGGCAGGCTAGAAAGGAATGGCAGGAAATCTTCAATGTGATGAACGGTAAAAATATGCAGCCAAGAATCCTCTATCCAGCAAGCCTGTCATTCAAAATAGAAGGAGAGATAAAAACCTTTCCAAATAAACAGAAATTGAAAGAATTTGTCACCACGAAGCCAGCCCTACAAGAAATCCTGAGGGGGATGCTCTGAAGGAAAGGTTGCAAGGAACAAAGATACCAGAGACACCACCACAAACATGAACCCTACAAAAGATACAAAGACTCTAAACCCACATATTTCAATAATAACACTGAATGTAAATGGGCTGAATGCTCCAATCAAAAGACATAGGGTAGCAGAATGGATTAAAAAACAAAATCCATCAATATGCTGTCTACAAGAAACTCATTTTAGACGGGAAGATACCTTCAGATTAAAAGTAAGGGGATGGAGAAATATATATCATGCTACAGGAAATCAAAAGAAAGCCGGAGTAGCGATACTTATATCAGACAAACTGGACTTTAAATTAAAGACAATCACAAGAGATGAAGAAGGGCACTACATAATAATTACAGGGTCCATCCATCAGGAAGAACTAACAATCATAAATGTCTACGCACCGAATATGGGAGCACCTAAATATCTAAAACAATTAATCACAAACAGAAACAAGCTTATAGATAAGAATGTGCTAATAGCAGGGGACTTTAATACTCCGCTTACAGCAATGGATAGGTCAACCAGACAGAAAATCACTAAAGAAATAATGGACTTGAAAGACACATTGGACCAGATGGATCTGACGGATATATTTAGAACTTTACATCCTGAGGCCAGGGAATTTACTTTCTTCTCAAGTGCGCATGGCACATTCTCCAAGATAGATCACATACTGGGACATAAAGCAGCCCTCAATAAATATAAAAGAATAGAGATCATACCATGCACACTGTCAGATCACAATGCTTTGAAACTTGAAATCAATTACAGGAAGAAGTCTGGAAAACCGCCAAAAACATGGAGGTTAAAGAACACCCTTCTAAAGAATGAATGGGCCAATCAGGCAATTAGAGAGGAAATTAAAAAATATATGGAAACAAATGAAAATGAAAACACAACAATTCAAAATCTATGGGATGCGGCCAAGGCAGTCCTAAGAGGAAAGTACATTGCTCTCCAGGCCTATTTCAAGAGATTAGAAAAAGCACAAGTCCAAAATCTAACAGCTCACCTAAAGGAGCTAGAGGCAGAGCAACAAGAACGCCCTAAACCCAGTAGAAGAAGAGAAATAGTAAAAATTAGAGCAGAAATAAACAACATAGAGACCAAAGAAACAATTGAACAGATCAATGAAACCAAGAGTTGGTTTTTTGAAAAAGTAAACAAAATTGACAAACCTCTAGCCAGGCTTATCAAAAAGAAAAGAGAGAGCACCCAAATAGACAAAATTATGAATGAAAATGGACTTATTACAACCAACCCCTCAGAAATACAAGCAATTATCAGGGAATACTATGAAAAATTATATGCCAACAAATTGGACAACTTAGAAGAAATGGACAAATTCCTAAACACACACTCACTACCAAAATTCACACGGGAAGAAATAGAAAACCTGAACAGACCCATAACGAGTGAAGAAATCGAATCAGTGATCAAAAATCTCCCAACAAATAAGAGCCCTGGACCTGATGGTTTCCCTGGGGAATTCTACCAGACATTTAAAACAGAATTAATCCCAATTCTTCTCAAGCTATTCCAAAAAATAGAAGTCGAAGGAAAACTCCCGGACTCATTTTATGAAGCCAGCATCACTCTGATTCCCAAGCCAGACAGAGATCCAGCAAAAAAAGAGAACTATAGGCCAATATCCTTGATGAATACGGATGCAAAAATTCTCAACAAGATCCTTGCAAATCGAATCCAGCAGCATATCAAAAGAATCATCCACCAAGATCAAGTGGGATTCATTCCTGGGTTACAGGGCTGGTTCAACATTCGCAAATCAATCAATGTGATCCATCATATCAATAAAAGAAAAGATAAAAACCATATGATCCTGTCAATAGATGCAGAAAAAGCATTTGACAAAATACAGCATCCCTTCTTAATAAAGACTCTCGAGAAAGTTGGGATAGAAGGAACCTACTTAAACATCATCAAAGCCATCTATGAGAAGCCTTCAGCTAACATCATCCTCAACGGGGAAAAACTGAGAGCTTTCCCCCTGAGATCAGGAACACGACAGGGATGTCCACTCTCACCACTGTTGTTTAACATAGTGCTGGAAGTCCTAGCATCAGCCATCAGACAACAAAAGGAAATCAAAGGCATCAGAATTGGCAAAGAGGAAGTCAAACTTTCACTCTTCGCAGATGACATGATACTCTACATAGAAAACCCGACAGACTCCACCAGAAGCCTACTAGAACTGATCCAAGAATTCAGCCAAGTTGCAGGGTACAAAATCAACGTACAGAAATCGGTTGCATTTTTATACACCAATAATGAAGCAACAGAAAGAGAAATCAAGAAACTGATCCCATTCACAATTGCACAAAAAACCATAAAATACCTCGGAATAAACCTAACCAAGGATACAAGAGATCTGTATGATGAAAACTATAGAAAACTTATGAAGGAAATTGAAGAAGACACAAAGAAATGGAAAAACATTCCATGCTCATGGATAGGAAGAATAAATATAGTTAAGATGTCATTACTACCTAAAGCACTCTACACATTCAATGCAATTCCAATCAAAATTGCACCAGCATACTTCTCAAAACTAGAACAAACTATCCAAAAATTTGTATGGAACCACAAAAGACCCCGAATAGCCAAAGTAATACTGAAAAATAAAACCAAAACGGGAGGTATCACCATCCCAGACTTCAGCCTCTACTACAAAGCTGTCATCCTCAAGACAGTATGGTATTGGCACAAAAACAGACCCATAGACCAATGGAACAGAATTGAGAACTCAGAAGTGGACCCAAAAGTATACAGCCAACTGATCTTTGACAAAGCAGGAAAGAATATCCAATGGAAAAAAGACAGCCTTTTTAACAGATGGTGTTGGGAGAACTGGACAGCAACATGCAGAAGAATGAAACTAGATCATTTTCTCACACCATGCACAAAAATCAACTCAAAATGGATAAAGGACCTGAACGTGAGACAGGAAACTATCAACACCCTAGAGGAGAAAGCAGGAAACAACCTCCTTGACCTCCACCGCAGCAACTTCTTACTTGACACATCCCCAAAAGCAAGGGAATCAAGAGCAAAAATAAACTGTTGGGACCTCATCAAGATTAAAAGCTTCTGCACAGCCAAGGAAACAACCCAGAAAATTAATAGGCAACCAACGGAATGGGAAAAGATAGTTGCAAATGACATATCAGATAAAGGGTTAATATCCAGAATCTATAAGGAACTCACCAAACTACACGCCCGAAAAACAAACAACCCAGTGAAGAAATGGGCAGAAGACATGAACAGACACTTCTCCAAAGAGGACATCCAGATGGCCAACAGACACATGAAACGATGCTCAGCATCCCTCCTCATCAGGGAAATACAAATCAAAACCACACTGAGATACCACCTCACGCCAGTCAGAGTGGCTAAAATGAGCAAATCAGAGAACTCTAGATGCTGGCGAGGATGTGGAGAAACGGGCACCCTCCTACACTGTTGGTGGGAATGTAAACTGGTACAGCCCCTCTGGAAAACAGTGTGGAGGTTCCTCAGGAAACTAACAATAGAACTCCCTTATGACCCAGCAATAGCACTGCTAGGAATTTACCCAAGGGATACAGAAATGCTGAGGCATAGGAGCACATGTACCCCAATGTTCATAGCAGCACTCTCCACAATAGCTAAAACATGGAAAGAGCCTAAGTGTCCATCAACAGATGAATGGATCAAGAAGATGTGGTTTATCTATACCATGGAATACTACATGGCAATGAGAAACAATGAAATCTGGCCATGTGTAGCAACATGGATGGAACTTCAGGTCATGATCCCAGGGTCATGGGATCAAGCCCTGCATTGGGCCCTGCACTATAGTGTTGATGCCTTTCTCTGAGTAAAAAACAAAATTGAAAAAAAACAATTAAAAAAAAAAAAAAAAAAAAAAAAAAAGCATATACCTTGGGACACCTGAGTGGCTCAGTCGGTTTCAGTGATCACAGATCACCATGACAAATATAATAACAATGGAAGAGTCTGAAAAACTGTGAAAACTACCAAAATGTGGCACAGAGACATGAAGTGAGAGACACCTGTTAGAAAAACGGCACCAGTAACACTTGCTCCATGCGGGGGTGCCATAAACCTTCTAATCTGTAAAAAACATACCTGTGAAGTACAATAAAGCAAAGCACAACAAAACAAGGCATGCCTATGTACACACACACACACACACACACACACACATACACACACACAATAGAAATCAGAAATGCCACAGTTTAAGTCTGTTCTCTACAAAAGCCAAGAGAGTTAGCCAGCTGAGTGGTTCAGCGGAAATGGCGCCTGACCAGATGCTCAACTAATGGTGTAACCTTGGACAAGCCCAGTATTCTCCCTGAGATTCTGTGTCTTAATCTGAAAAACAAAGGACATGCCAAGAACGTGTCCTCTCTCATACTCCGTGCCTTGTGGACAATGAGCAGGACCAAAGTTCATGTGATTACAATCTGCAGTAGAGAAGAAAAGAACTATGGCTCTTGAGAGGAGAATGAGAGTCATGGGATTGAAACAGAAGACAAAATCTCAACTGCAGAAGCAGCTACTTTTGAAACTGAGTTATAATTAACATACAGTGTATGTCAGTTTCAGGTGTGCAAAATAACGATTCAACAATTCTGCATGTTACTCAGTGCTCCCCATGGCAAGTGTCGTCTGCATCTGTCACCAGACAATATCATTACATTATTGACTCTAATCCCTATGCCATACTTATCATCTCTGTGACTTATTTATTTTATAACTAGAAGTTTGTAGCTCGTAATTTTCTTCACCTATTTCACCCCTTCCCCCCCTCAAGCCCCCCGCTACCTCCTCTCTGGCAACCACCCATGTGTTCTGTGTTTAAGAGTCTGGCTTTTTTGTTTGTCTCTTTTTCTCCTTGTTCATCTGTTTTGTTTCTTAAATGCCACATATGAGTGAATCCATATAGTATTTGTCTTTCTCTGACTTATTTCACTTGGCATAATTCACTCTAGCTCCATCCCTATTGTTGCAAATGGCAAGATTTCATTCTTTTATGGTGGAGAATATCCTATTATATATGAATACAATACCTTCTCCATCCATCCATCTATCAACGGGCATGGGCTGTTTCCATATATCTTTTTGATTCGTGTTTTTGTCTTCTTTGAGTCAATACCCAGCAGCAGAATTACTGGATTATATGGTATTACTATTTTTAATTTTTTTGAGGAACCTCCATACTGTTTTCCACAGTGGCTGCGCCCACTTGTATTCCCACCCACAGTGCGCAAGCATTCCTTTTGTCCCACATCCTCACCAACGCTTGTTATTTCTTGTCTTTTTGATTCTAGCCATTCTGAGGGGTATACAGTGATCGCTCACTGTGGTTTTGATTTGCATTTCCCTGATGATTAGCAATATTGATCTTTTCATGTGTCTGTTGGCCATTGGATGACTTCTTTGGAAAAATGTCTGTTCAGGCTCTCTGCCCACTTTTTTAATATTATCTGGTTTTCTGGAGTTGAGTTGTATAAGTTCTTTATATATTTTGGATATTAACCCCTCATGGGATATGTCATTTGCAAATATATTTTCCCGTTCAGTAGCTTGCCTTTTCGTTTTATTGATGGTTGCCTTTGCTATGCAAAAGCTTTTTCTATTTTGGTGTGGTCCCAAATAGTTTATTTTTGCTTTTGTTTCCCTGGCCTGAGGAGACATATCTAGAAAAAAAAATGCTTCTATGGCTAGAAACAGCTACTTTTAAGCCCACATCAACAAACTCCATACCCCGTGACATTAGTCTTGACAGACATTCAGTGAATATTCTACACTCACAGTCAAACTTGTGAATGTAGCTGGGGAGCCAACTTCCACACAAAACAAGAGTGACGATAAGGCTTTATATTGTCCGTGATGTCTTAATGCTCATCGGTTCCATGGACTGTTAATACAATCTGGTTTTCTGGCTGGCAGAGAAAGAAGAGGACTTCACAGAGCATCTCTCTTTGTTCCTGATGATGGGAGAAGTGACAGTTTTTCAAAGGAAAGTGGAAGAAAGAATCTGACAGGGAAGGAGTGAAGAGTGACAGTATTTGCAAAGAAGCAAAAGTAAAAGGAATGTGATTTGACACTTGGTGTAAAACAGTGTCTGTGGTCAGGATGCTGGGAAGAAAATAAGAGGAGAAAGAGAAGCGCTCCAGACTGTATGGCTGGAACCATAAGGAGACTCTCTTCGGGGAGGGTGTATCGGACTCAGTGAGAAGGGCGTAGAATCTCCAGAGTCCACAGAGGGTCAAGTATGAAGAGGGAAGTTGTTTCCCTACAAAGAAAACAAGAAGATTCATTGAATGACCTTGGAATGTTTCACTTCGTAAAGGAAGGAAGGAAGGAAGGAAGGAAGGAAGGAAGGAAGGAAGAAAAAAAGAAAGAAAGAAAGAAAGAAAGAAAGAAAGAAAGAAAGAAAGAAAGAAAGAAAGAAAGAAAGAAAGATGATTCCACTAGGAGCTGATGGTCTTCAAAAATGTGATGCGCTGTCCTAACGTACAACAGAGCTTCAGAGTCATCACTAAGGAAGTTGCAGAGAGACAGATTTCAACCAAAAGCAAGGGGGGAACGTCCTAAAAATGAAAGCCATCCAAAATGTCGGTGTGTTTCTTTGTGGAGGTATGAGCTCCCCATTACTGGAAGCGTTCAAGTGGAGGCTGAAAAATGATCTTATCTAGAAGACTGTAGGGAAGAGTCTTTCTCGGTGCAAGAGACTGGGCTGGTGAACTTCTAAAATCCCTTCTGGTTTTAATAATCCACGTGTCTCTTCATCACAGCCAAACACAGGGTAAGCAGACACCCATCCAACACAGAGGACAGGGGGGCATATATGAGCTAAAAGGCTCATTGTTATGCTGGTGCAGATTTGACACTTGACATAATGATAACTTATGGCCCAAGAGTCATATGATTTGTAGACATGTGGACACTCATGTGCTCATACCACGTATGCAAGCAGATACCACAACTGGTCATTGTTACCCTCCATCTTCAGGCACATGCATCTGGCCCAGGTTCTGTGGCACAAGTGACATACCAGGACTTTGCTCTACTACAGATAAATTATTTCAAGTAACTTGGAGCTTCAGTCAGAAGTGAGATCTGGAGAGGGGCGCCTGGGTGGCTCTGTGGGTTAAGCGTCCGACTTTGGCTCAAGTCATGATCTCACAGTTTGTGGGTTTGAGCCCCGCGTCGGGCTCTAGGCTGACGGCTAGCTCAGGGCCTGGAGCCTGTTTCAGATTCTGTGTCTCCTTCTCTCTCTGACCCTCCCCTGCTCATGCTATCTGTCTCTCTCTCTTTCTCTCAGAAATAAATAAAACATTAGAAATAATAATAATAAATTTTTTTTAAAAATAAGTGAGATCTGGAGAGTAGTATTGATCACTTTTCCAAGAAAATGTGGTAAACATATTTAATACCACTTAAGAGTTATAAAGAATGATTAGATCCACTGTGGTCAGTCATAAAATCCCAGTTAGTCAAGTGTTTTAATCTATAAACATACATTAGAAATTACCTCTGTTTTTCAGTTCCTCCTCTGGTGTCCTGATCTTCCCAGATCCTAAATTATTTACCAGGGTCTGAAATACCACTGAAATACAAGCCAGCACTGTTCAGTGTTCCTCTTATTTTGTTTCACTTCAACACATGTGGAAGACAGAATATGGGAAAGAGAACATGGGTTTGGACCCCACGGCGTATAGTTTCCTTTTCTGTCTCCAGAGCTCTAAGTAGTTTGGGGACCCGGGCTCTGCTGTGTCCCCATAGTGCCCTGCAGGTGGTTAAAGACCGAGCAACACCCCATATCCGCAGCTCCCCAGAACCCTCTCCTCTAACGACTTTGTCATGGCCTCAAATTCCAAAATTAGAGTCCCAGTAACTTCCAAACTTTTGGTTCAAATACACATTTTAACAGACATACATATTTAATGTCCATTTAATAGAAGAATGATCCAACCCCAGCAAACTAACCCTTTTATGCAAATACTTCCACTGTGTAGAAGTCTGCACATGTACACCAGGGTCCCAAGGCTGCAACATGCGATAAAAATTCTGAAAGGTCAACACCAGCCATATAATTCTGCAGTCCCAGAGTCTTGGGCTGCCCAGGGACAAAATACTCCCCAGAGTGTGAATCTCCAATATGGCGCTCAAATGGGTGGCAGGGTAGCTTTGGCTTAGCTGCCCGAAAAGGGATATGACATATAAAAGTATCTAGGTCATGGCCGCGGGGTCCGCAATAGCCCAAGAGGCATAGCGTTCATGAGGCCCCAAGCCTGAGGGTCCCAAGCCTGCTCCAGGGCTGATAAGAAAGAGCACATTCACTCAAAGCGGTAGAATATAGTCTTGCCAGGGGAGGCCAGGGCACTGTTGCTGAACATCGGGTGAGCTAAGGCTGCAAACAGGAAAGCGAATCATCAGGTTAGAGTCCTACAATACTGGAAACAAAAAAATGTGGTGAGAGAGCGTCAGGGCAAAGTCATGGTCACTGCGAATGTGCTGGACTCTTTGTGGTCCGTGGCAGATTAAAGAAGCTCTCTCATGAGTAACAACATTTATTCGAAAATGCACGCGCTTATAGTCAGGGCATGCATGGGCTATCACTTTCCCAACTAATTCAGCCGGGTCTCAATTGAGACAAGAGGGTAGATGAGCATAGAAGCTAATGAGGAGGAAGAGATCTTTCTGTGCATTATCTAAACTATTTGTTTGCAAATCCAAAGATCTTGGTATTTATGCCTACGAATGTTACCAGGGAGCCTCCGCTCTTATTATATCCAGGGAAGCTAAATCGGGTTTTCACTTGGATAAAATTGATGGCATTTGTAGAAATAATGAGTGCTTCTTACAGAAAGGAAATAAAAACAAACTTAAATTGAATACATTGAGAAAGTCCACATTTGCTTTTATTTGCTCATGCTTTTTTTTTAAATGTTTATTTATTTTTGAGAGACAGAGAGAGAGAGACAGAGTGCAAGTAGGTGAGGGGCAGAGAGAGAAGGAGACACATAATCTGAAACAGGCTCCAGGCTCTGAGCTGTCAGCACAGAGCCCGACGCGGGGTTTGAACTCATCAACCACGAAATCATGACCTCAGCTGAAGTTGGACGCTTAACTGACTGAGCCACCCAGGCGCCCCATATCTTCTCACGCTTTGAGCGAACCAAACAAGAAACAGAGGATGGCACGAGAGTGTCGAGCCACCTGCAGTGTGGCTCGTGAGGACCACATCACATAACCACATCCATCGAGCTGCGAACCACCTCCAACAGCACTCCATGCTCTTCAAAACCAAAGCTCGTAAAAAGGGAGCAGTCTCAAATCAGGGCAACAACTACAGTCAGTTTTTCACACACACACACACACACACACACAAAATCTGGACTTGCAGTGCAGGACAAAGCAAACGAGTGATATTGGGGATGTAGAAGTGTCCAGAACGAATGCAGAATGGGAACCACAGAATGTAAAAGAATGCAAGAGGAACCAGCACAGATGTTAGGAACGCAACTATTAAACCATTATGGCCAAGCTAGGCCAGCACCTAGAGTCATAATGCTAACAAGACAAGTTTCAATTCAACTCCGCACACACTTTCTGAGGCGGACTTGAGAAATCCAAACGCCCCAAGGCAGCTCTCCAAATCTCCTTGTCCCTTCGCCTTGTCCATGGGCATCATGGTCAGTGACAGAAGTCAGGGGTCCGTGCCTGCCTTCTACGGCACTTCCATGGTAAAGAAGGGTCTGAAGAGCCCCCCTAGACTATCCGCATAGCACAGAAAACCCCAGAAGGATTCTGGATTGAAAACTCCTCACCCTGTTCGTCAAACAGAGCAATTTCAGGCCTGGGAAAGCCTACTCATGTCTCCTCCTTTTCCTCTGAAACCTCCTAGGACCGCCTTTAGAAATGAGCACATTTGGGGCTCCTGGGGGCCTCAGTCATTTAGCTTCTGGCTTTGGCTCAGGTCATGATCTCACAGTTCATGAGTTCAAGCCCTGCCTCTGTTGAGCTTGAACCCCTTTTCTCTCTCTTGCTCTTGAAAGGAAGGAAGGAAGGAAGGAAGGAAGGAAGGAAGGAAGGAAGGAAGGAAGGAAGGAAGGAAGAAAGAAGGAAAGAAAGAGAAGAAAAGGGAAAAAGAAAGAAAGAAAAAAGAAGTGAAGCACATTTGTAAGAGACCCTGAACTGTACGAGAAACCCTCCAAAACTAGCAAAGGGAAAATTAGGGAGGAAACTCTAAATGATGGGAATGTTCCTAACCTTGACCTTCTCTTAGCCCTGAAGGAGTCATGTCCATACAGCAGGAGGCAGGAGAGAGGCCGGCAGAGCCCTAACCATGGGGCTGGCTCTCAGCCCAGCTCAGCAGGTACTATCCCTCCCTATTTCCTGAAAAGTAATCTCCATGGCACCTCCAGAGTGTAAATGAAGGACAAGAAAGGGTGAATTAAACGTATTCTCTGGGGCACCTGGGTGGCTCAGTAGGTTAAACCTCTGACTCTTAATCTTGGCTCAGTGTGAGCTCGAGCCCCATGTCAAGCTCTGTGCTGAGAATGTGAAGCCTGCTTGGGATTCTCTCCCTCCCTCTCTTTCTGCCCCTCTCCCGCTCTCGCTCTCTCAAAATACGTAAATAAACTAAACAAAACAAAACAAAACAACAACAACAACAAAAAAACATTCTCTGTACCAGACAGGCCTAAAGGGGCAGCAGGATTAGGCATCTTGCATGAATCTCAGACTGTGCCTCTCCTGATGCTTTGAACACGCATGCCCACACGCATGCCCACAGCAAGGGGCTGATGCCCTCCAGTAAGCAGCGTGTCTCCCTGGACAGCTTCTGAGACATGGCCCCCTGGCCTGCTGTGCGTGAACACAGCGCCCCACAGAGCCTGGCCATTCATCTGCTCTCCCTGATGCCCAACTATCCCACCCACCTTCTCAGGTTCCCCCACGGTCAGCTGCCCCAGTGTTCAGTTTCGCTCAGCACAGCATTCTGAGATGGTTCGCGTGCGCGTGGACGAGAAGATACACCGCGGATATGAGGCCCCTAGAAGTTAGCAGGTTCTATTCCAGAAGATATATCGCAAATACCAGGCACCAAGAGACACCAAGAAAGTAGCAGGTTCTCTTCTCTCTATAACCCTCAGAGAGGGTTTACTTAATTGGTAAACCTTATTGTCAGTAAGTATAGATTCTTGAGGATGGTGATGGACGACCCTAGTCCGATCAATGCTATGTATGACCCCCCAAACCTGAGCAAATAGCACAGTTCAGCAGGGAGCCCCAGAATGCCTATCTTTAAATCTCAACACTGACCTTCACACTAGCTGTGCGATTTTAAGCAAGTTACATAGCACTCATGCCTCAGTGTCCCCATCTAAAAGATGGATGCTAGCAGCAATCCTGTCCAGAAGGATCATCACAAGGAATAAATGAGTTAGCACTTAGAGCAGTGCTTAGCCTCAAGTCTTAGCTATTATTATTACAACTGCGGTGTTTCAAGAACTGGAGTTTGTCTCATTTCGTAGTAAATACATTTTGACTACCCCCGGTACATGGCTTGGGCTCATACATATTAAATACTCATGATATGACAACAGCTTGGCAGCAAAAACAAACATACCGAGGACAAAGAGCCCCACCTCCTTTGCTCTAAAAAGCAGCAGTCCCGATTCACATGTAAACTTGTCAGATTCCACCTCTTCCTGGAATGTGTCTCTTGAAGAACGTCCTAACGCTATGAGTTATAAACTTCAGGGGGGAGGGGGTTGCCAAAGTCATTGCGTTTGGCAAATGACTGCTTGAGATTCTGCAGTTTCAAGTCCTCCTTGCCAGGGGGGTTCTTAAGACCTGGATTTTACAACCCATCCAGGAAGCTCCTCTGGCTCTGGTTGTTGAGCTGCTCTGTGGGATCCTGGGAGGCAGTCCCTGGTTTTTCTTAAAAACTATCTTGCGGGGCGCCTGGGTGGCTCAGTGGATTGAGCATCCGACTTCGGCCCAGGTCATGATCTGTTGGCTCGTGAGTTCGAGCCCTGCATCGGGCTCTGTGCTGACAGCTCAGAGCCTGGAGCCTGCTTCAGATTCTGTGTCTCCCTCTCTCTCTGCCCCTCCCCCACTCATGCTCTGTTTCTCTCTCCTTCAAAAATAAATAAATATTAAAAAAAAAAACCTATCTTGAACTCCATCTGTTCCGAGAGACACACAGTCTAACCAATAATCCTGTACGGTGAATTCTATGAAATCAACAAACAATGAACAGAGAAAGAGTCACTTATAGATGGGTTGTTACTTCTCCACTGTGCTCTCCCCCTAAGATGACAACCAGACTCCAGATGCATGTGCCCCCCCAACCTCTCTATCCCCCTTCCCCACCCCCAGCGGTGACTGGGAGGCTCTGCAGAAGGAGGAGCAGATGCACACGGAGTGGGGGCTGGCTCTCTAGAAACCTCAGCAGGGAACTGGAGATTCTGGCCCGCTGAGTACAGGGACTCAAAGTACGGAGGTTGGGAAGTGAATTCTGGAACCTCAGACAAGTGGGGACTTTCCGTCAGAGGAGACTAGCGACGGGTAGTGAGCATGGCTGGGAAGGCTGTGGGGCGCATGGCTTAGCTCCGATTTCAGCAGTTAAGAGCAGCAGGGCAAGCGGCAGGGGTGTGGGTGGGGAGCAGAGAGGGAAGGGGCCTCTCTTAATAAGGCAGTGGTTTGGGCCGCAACCAGGAGGGTGGCGCTGTCCGTTTTATTTGGGGCTGGGGATTGGTGAGGTGCTCGGCCAGCAGTCGCCCCCACCAAATGTGCATCCAATCGGGGTCGTTTTGCAAACCTCCCTCGGCTTTGGCCAAAGATCAGCGACTAAAGCCAGAGGCTCAGGCTGAAACAGGCAGGGGCCTGGAGCTCATGAAACACGACACCTAGAGAGGGAAACTGAAGGAAAAGAATCACAGCCAAACAAACCCGCCCTTGGCCGAAGCTGAGGCTGGAGGCGGGGGCCAGGGAGGGAAGGAGGGCCAGCGATTCCCTCCCTCATTTCTCCAATATCACAGTTTCCCCAGAGGAGGGACTCTTTTTGTTCAGAGGCTACATTTATCCACCCTGCCTACAATTTCAAGATCTTCTTTTATGAACCCTTGCTTAGCGGAGCTTATTTTGGTGATACTGGATGAAAAGGGGTGCTAAGTGTCTTCTGTAGGTCAGATGCCCACATTTGCATGGAATTTGCTATCACTGCTCTCCTGTCCTTTAACCAGTACTGGAGCATACTGGGTGGATTATGCCATGGATAATCCACAGCAATAGATACCCCAAGGTAAGATGCATTTAGCTCTAGAATTAGTTAGTTGGTTTATTTTCCAATATGGGAGGTAGTGCAGCCTTGATTAGAAAGAAGGAATGATGAAAGAACTTGAAGAAGACACAAAGAAATGGAAAGACATCCCATGCTCATGGATTGGAAGAACAAACATTGCTAAGATGTCTATACAACCCAAAGCGATCTACACATTCAATGTAATCCCTATCAAAATACCAACAGCATTTTTCAGAGGACCAGAACAAACAATTCTAAAATTTGTATGGAACCACAAAAGATCCTGAGTGGCCAAAGCGATCTTGAAAAAGAAAAGCAAAGCTGGAGGTATCATAATCCCAGATTCAAGTTAGATTACAAAGCTCTAGTAATCAAAGTAGTCTGGTACTGGCACAAAAATGGACACATAGATCAACAGAACAGAATAGAAAATCCAGAAATAGAACCACAGTTGTATGGCCTATTAATCTTTGACAAAGCAGGAAAGGATATCCAGTGGGGGAAAAGACAGTTTCTTCAGCAAATGGCTTTGGGAAAACGGTCAGCTACCCTCAAAAGAATGAAACGGGACCACTTTCTTACATCATATACAGAAATAAATTCAAAATGGATTAAAGACCTAAATGTGATTCAGGAAACCATTAAAATGCTTGAAGAGAGCACAGGCAATAACGTCTCTGACATGGGCCATAGTAACATTTTTCTAGATAGGTCTCCGAAGGCAAGGAGAATAAAGCAAAAATAAACCATTGGGACTACATCAAAATAAAAGCTTCTGCACAGCAAAGGAAACAATCAACAAAACTAAAAGGCAGCCTACAGAATGGGAGAGAATATTTGCAAATGACATATCCAATAAAGGATTAGTATCTGAAATGT
Source organism: Hyaena hyaena (assembly GCF_003009895.1). Taxonomy (NCBI): domain Eukaryota; kingdom Metazoa; phylum Chordata; class Mammalia; order Carnivora; family Hyaenidae; genus Hyaena; species Hyaena hyaena. Next base: position 1,058,986 of record NW_024080908.1, on the reverse strand, counting down.
AAAGAGAACTTCTACAACTCAACACCAAAAAACTAAATAGCCCAATTACAAAATGGGCAGAAGACATGAACAGACATTTCTCCAAAGAAGACATCCAGATGCCCAGAAAGCACCTGAAAAGATACTTAACATCACTCATTATTAGGGAAATGCAAATCAAAACTACAGTGAGATATACCTCACACCAGTCAGAATGGCTGAAATTAACAACACAGGAAACAATAGGTGTCTCCGAGGATGTGGGGAAAGGGGAACTTTCATGCGCTCTTGGTGACAATGCAAACCAGGGCAGCCACTCTGGAAAACAGTGTGGAGTCTCCTCGAAAAGTTAAAAATAGAACTATCCTATGATCTAGTAATCAAGCTACAGGGTATTTACACACAAAATATAAAAACACTAATTCAGAGGGATATATGCACCCCTATGTCTATAGCAGCATTATTTACAGTAGCCAAAATATGGAAGCAGCCCATTTATCAATAGATGGATAAATAAAAAAGATGTGGTATATACACACAATGGAATATTATTCAGCTATAAAAAGAATTAATTTTGCCATTTGCAACTACATGGATGGATCTAGAGAGTATAATGCTAAGTAAAATAAAAAGGCAGAGAAAGACAAATACCATATGATTTCACTCATATGTGGAATTTAAGAAACAAACAAACAAAATGAGTGAAGGAAAAGAAGAGAGAGAGAAAGAGAGAGACAAGCCAGGAAACAGACTCTTCACTACAGAGAACAAACTGATGGTTACCAGGAGGAAGGGGTGGGGAGTAGGTGAAACAGGTGACGGGGATGAAGAAGTGCACTTGTCATGATGAGCACTGGCTCGTACATGGACCTGCTGAATCACTATATTGTTCACCTGAAATTAATACAACACACATGTGAACTATACTGGAATTAATAAAACAAGATACATGAAAGGAAAGGAAAGGAAAGGAAAGGAAAGGAAAGGAAAGGAAAGGAAAGGAAAGGAAAGGAAAGGAAAGGAAAGGAAAGGAAAGGAAAGGAAAGGAAAGGAAAGGAAAGGAAAGGAAAGGAAAGGAAAGGAAAGGAAAGGAAAGGAAAGGAAAGGAAAGGAAAAAGGGAACGGGTTCATAGCTTGGTACTACCACAGATCTGCTGTGTGCCCTCATCTGCAAAATGGGGATATAATGGTTTTGATCCCATATGACTAATATTAAAATTAAATAAGATTGTCTATTTAAAGCAGTTACAGTGCCTGGCACGCAGCAAGGGCTCAGGAGACAGTAGCTGTAGGTGCATCTGGTGCTCAGACATTTATAATTATTCAAATCATCCTGTTGAAATAATTTTTAAAAGTCAACCTGAGAGACGTCGCCACAGTGCCCCACGCCCACTTCAAGTCCCTGCTCCAATCTCTTCTGATCCTGATGCCAAGCAGGGATCAGTAACCTTCAGTCTCACCTGGGTACAATCCATGGGCATAAGAAGGGCTGCTAGATCTTTCTTCTTGTGGCTCCCACTCTGTTTCATGGTAAAATCTTTCATTTCCATATGAAGGAGCCATGCTAAACTGGCAAGAACGTCCACCTAGCATGCCCCAAATCGGCAAAACCAATAAAGTTTAAGTCTGATTTCTTTTTCTAGAAATTAAGGTTCGACTCTAGAAATAAGTCACAATAATGATATTGCTGTGCCGCCACAGAGCAAAACATCTGACTCTGCGTGGGAATGTTTTCACAGATTCTAAGTTCTCTGAACGGGTGTTTTACGTAGGACTGAGTGAAAGAAGGTAACACGAAAATTTGTTGGATAACATTTATGTGTTTGAGAAATAATGGAACACAAAATCACCAGGCATAAGAATTTAAACCCAGCAGGTCTGGCTTTTGTGAACTGACGAATATTGTTTTGAGTATAAAACGGTTCCCTCGGTTACCAATAAAAATATTACAAGACTCTTGTCATATCAGAAGGATCTAGCTCACCAGGCATTCATTCGTTTAATGTTTTGTGTGCGAATTCTAAACATCGGGCACTGTGGTAAGCATGGATACCCAAACGAGAGTTCTTTCCCCCAAGTTTACTGGGAAGCTCAGAAAAATAAATGGCCGTTAAAGAATGGTCAAAGACAGTGACGATGGGGAGACACCTTGGGAAGGACCCCTGACTGGGGTTAAAGGGCAAGAAAACCTTCCCAGAATCAACTACATCTAAGTTAAGGCTTCTGATGTGCAAAGCCTAGAATGAGCAGGTGGGGAGAAGGTTGGCTACAAGCAGCCCTAGCAGAGAAAGAGGGCTCAGAGGGGAACTGAGGAGTATTGTCATTTCGGCGTGACCCGAGCATGGGACAGAAGGCATGACCACGAAGAAATGAGACCAGAGACGACAGCAGAAGTCTTGCAGGGCATTTACTCTAAGCAATAAAGGGGAGCGCTGTCAGAGGACAAAAAAATAAATAAGGGAAACTATTTCCCAAATAGACAACAACAGTGGTGATGGAGAAAAAGTAGAAAAATTAGGAGATATTTAGGTATGGAATCAAATGGATTGACGATCTGGTTTGAATATGAGGGTGAAGGAGAGAGAGACAAGCAAGTAAGAGGCCTAAGTTTCTGGCGTGGGAAGCTGGAGAATCCCACCACAGGACCTTTGCATGTACCATTTTCTCTGCGTGCAATGCTCTTTCCCTGCATGCCTATTGGGCTCACTCTGTCACCTCATTCTGGTCCCTGCTCAAATGCCTTATCAGAGAGACTTCTTCAACCCCTCGATATAAAATGACACCTACTCAGAGTCCAAAGCTTCAGCCCAGCTCATGACTCCCTATCCTCCTCTGTATTAGTTCATAGCACTCATCACCATCTCACATTTTATAGATCTGTTTGTTCAACTGCCTCCCTCTCCCCGTGGAAATGGGAGTCCCATGGGAGCAGCTAGTTTTTCTGTTTTGTTCCCTGTTTTGTCCTCAGTATCTAACACAGTTCCTGACATACAGTCACTCTCAGTATATTTTGTCTAAAGATTAGATTTATAAAAATAGAAAATGCTAGAAGAGAAAACACAAGAGTGGTCCAGAAAAACACACCCCAACCTGTATTTCTAACACTTTCATTCAGAAGCTTCTTTGTCTTTCAGTTAATGAGAATGTAAGATGTACAGGGAGGTACACGCATCGTACGTGGACAGCTCAGTAAATTACAACAAAACATACTCCTCACCTCTCAGGACCAGAAAGAAAACACCATCGGAAGCTTCCAACATGACCCCCCCCCCCCAACCACCACCCACCATGCTCCTCACCAGACATACCCAGGAAGCGGATTTCTTTCTTTTTTTTTTAATGTTTTATTTATTTCTGAGAGAGAGAGAGGCAGCGTGAGCAGGGGAGGGTCAGAGAGAGAGAGGGAGACACAGAATCTGAAACAGGCTCCAGGCTCTGAGCTGGCTGTCAGCACAGAGCCCGACGCAGGGCTCGAACACACAAACTGAGAGATCATGACCTGAGCAGAAGTCGGATGCTCAACCAACTGAGCCCCCCAGGCGCCCCTCAATATTACATTGATGAGCATCCTCTGTGTTATTATGGGAAGCAACACTTCCTTCTTTTTTTGTGGCTGTATAGGATCCAATGTTAGAGTGGAATCACAACTTATTTTCTACTATTGATGAACATCTGAGAACTTCTAACTTGGAGCCAAATTATTGCTGATGCCACTACAAACATTCCAGTACATGCCTGCAGGTGAACCATGTATGTACTTTTTGGCTATATTTCTAGGAAGGTAATTGCTGTGACACAGGGTATGCATATGCTCAATTTAAGAAAAAACTTCCTTTTAATGTTTATTTTATTTTTGAGAGAAAAAGAGAGACAGAGCATGAGCAGGGGAGGGGCAGAGAGAGAGACACACACATAAGAGTGTGAAGCAGGCTCCAGGCTCTGAGCTGTCAGACAGTCTGACGCGGGGCTCAAACCCATGAACCGTGAGACCATGACCCGAGCCAAAGTTGGACGCCCAACCGGCTAAGCCACCCAGGTGCCCCATGCATATGCTCAATTCTAGTAAATACTGCCAACAAGCTTCCGAAATTGATTGCAGCAATTTTGACCCTTGCCTGGAACGTTATGTTATTTTTCATTGCTCCAAATAGACTGGTGGTGCAAGTCTATTTAGTTTTGGCCATTTGGCCAGGTGTGCAGTGGTGTCTCACCTCCCAGGGACTGACTAGTACAGACAAGCATCTTTGCATCGAGGCCACTGGACACCTACTCTTGTGAGGTCCTGCACGAGCCTCCCCTCCCCCACTTCGGTCTTTCTCTTTCTGCTCCACGAGCGCAAGCCCTTTGGTGCTTATAAAAGCTACAAGTATGTTTTCTGACTCTGCTCTTTGCCCTTCACCTTCACCACCCACCGGCCGGGCTGGACGGGCTGGAGGTCAAGTTTGTGCCGGGTCAACGCGGGAGAAAAGGTTAGCCCGCTAGAGGGGAGCCGAGGACCTGAGGGACCTCCCAGTAGACCAAGGCACTTCCCCTTGACCTGAAGACAGGGGAGGTGCCCCCAAGGTCCCCAGCTCACCGTGTGGACGTGCCCGCCATAAAACTGTCCCGCCGGTGCCTTCCTGCCCTGTAAGTACGCCGCCTGTGCCCTGATCCAGCCACACTGCATTCTATCTACGTTGGAGTCTAAACTGACAACTTTCTGAAAACAGTGGCAGTAGAATGTAGGACCAGCTTGCAGCGACTCATGACAGCTGTTGAGTGTTCGAGAATTCTGCAAGCCCGTTTGACACCGTGTTGGTAGCTGGAAATCAACTGCCGTGTTGGTAGCTGGAAATCAACTGCCGTGAGAATATGGGCTCCACATTAAGAGAGAGAGCCCACTGTTAAGCCCTCGGCCAGGACCCCGGGGACACCGGGTTCCTTCATCTCTAATGACAGCACTGAGCCTGGTGCCTGCACCAATGTTTCTTGAATTAAATTGCATTTTTTCCTGGGGCGCCCGGGCGGCTCAGTTGGTTGAGCATTGGACTTTGGCTCAGGTCATGATCTCGCAGTTTGTGAGGTGGATCCCCGCGTCGGGCTCTGTGCTGACAGCTTGGAGCCTGGAGCCTGCTTCAGATTCTGTGTCTTCCTCTCTCTCTCCCCCTGCCCCTCCCCCATCCACGCTCTTTCTCTCTCTCAAAAATCAGTAAACATTTAAAAAAATTAAATTGCATTTCCCCCCACCTATCACTTCTTTTAGAACACAAGGAAATAAATTTTTCCTGTTATAATTGAGATCACGCGAAGTGAAATAAGCCAAACACAGAAAGGCAAGTACTGCATGATTCTGCTTATATGAAAACTCTAAAATAGTCAAATTCATAAAACCCAAGACTGGAATGGTAGTTGCTAGGGACCCGTGGGGGGGGTGAGGGATGGGGAGTTATTGGTAACAGGCGTAAAGTTTCAGCTAAGAAAGATGAACACACTCCAGAGATCTGCTTCCAGCGCTGCATCTACAGTCAGCAATAGTGTGCCGTTCACTCAAAATGTGTTCAAGAGGATAGTTCTCAGGTTACGTGTTCTTATCAAAATAAAAAACTGGGGGGTGGGGGGTTGCACCTGGGTGGCTCAGTCAGGCAGCTGAGCATCGGACTTCGGCTCAGGTCATGATCCCGCGGGTCAGTTTGTGAGTTCAAGCCCAGCATGGGGCTTGTGGCTGTCAGCAAAGAGCCCGCTTTGGATCCCCTGTTCCTCTCTCTCTCTCCCCCTCTCTCTCTCTCAAAAATAAATAAAACATTAAAAAAATAAAAAAAAAATTTTTTAAAGAAGCCTGCCCTCTACTTCTCTGTCCAACCAGCAAGCACGTGGTGCCCGTTTACTCAGCGTGGTGCCACCATCCCTGAGCCCTCCCGCGTCCAGGAAGCAACAAAACAACCCAGAGTGAGTGCACAGTCAAGTGCAAGGTCTGTTGGAGAAGCCCAAGCCTCAGGGGGCGTTGATGAGCCAGTTGGTGTTCCTAAGAGGTCTTCGAAGCCTGGTTTCCCAGGCAAATCAGTGAAAACAGCCCAGATGCTTCCCAGAGCCAAGAGCTCATGTAACTCCCAGGGTCCCTGCATGAGAGGGGAACCCGGGGCCCCCTGTGTCAGGCAGACAGACGTATGTGTCCCTTTCTGTTCCTTCCATAAACAGGAAGAGGGAATGTCAGTTGGTGAGAGGAGTCATGACTCACATAATGCCTGGTGGGGGTCAGCGGTTTGCAGTAAAAGGAATGAGTAAAGTTTTATTTGCCGCGCACACCCAAGAGCCACAACTTAGCCAAAGAATGAATACAAATTAAAAAGACAAAACCCCAGCATGGCAAAGCGATGAAAAAGATGAACTGTAGGTCTCTTTTGTTGTTAGCCTGGAAAACACCATCCCTAGGATTCTCAACGGAAAGACAAGCCCGGGGCTGGGGGGCTGGCACATCAGACTCACCCTCGGGGCGTGGAGGAGGGCCAGTGTGATTCAAACAAAAACCACTCAATTTTATAATTGATTTAACTTATTTTTAGTCATGGCAATTCACTCACTTGGAAATTTCAAAGAGCGGGAAGGCCTAATGGTTTAAGGTTATAGAAGGAGGCAGGGGTTTTCAAAGGGATGAGAAATGTTTTGAACATATTTTAAGTCTCCTCTTTTACAAACAAGGAAACAAAAATTCAGCTGTAGGCCCTACATCAGCAAGGACCCCGTCTGTCTTACTCACCGGTGCGTGCCCGGCGGCATGCCCGGCACCAACAATGCCCAGCACACAGTAGGTACGACGCAATGAGTAGTTGTCAAATGAATGAATGAATGAGAGCCAGAGAGAGGATGTGACTTGGCCAACGTTATGCCTGTTGACATCTTGGCAGAGCCGATGTGAATGTCCTAACCCCAAACCCAGTGATCTTTCTAACCTGGAGTGGTGGTTAATTAAGACCACTGGGCTCTGGGGCCGGGCTGCCCGGATTTCTGAGCCAGGCCTACCTCTTACTAACTGTGTGACTGTCAGCATGTTATATAACATCCTTGAAACTCAATTTCCTCTTCCATAAAATGGGGATAATCATGGTCCACTTCCCAAGGGCAATTATGAGCGTCGGGTGAGGGAATATACGTAAATTGTTTCGAAAAAGCCCAACTCAAAAGACGTGTTCGCTCTGCAGGAACCATTATTTTTATACCACAGATAAGATGGGCTAAATGATCTTAGTCCCTAATGGGCCAGTGTTATCTTCTGTGTTCTTGGTGAGCCCTTTGAAGAATTAGCCTGAGACACAACTTAAAGTATTACTTATAAATGACACTTCACATTTTTCCACAAGTCCATCAACTTAAAGGAAACCCCCAAACTACCAAAAACCTAAGTCAATAAGTCAGTCTTTGAGGGAAGGTCCTACGTTATTGATCACTTCATCCCCTAGAAAGCCTAGCAGAGAAGAGGGATGCCCTTGGTGGTCAAGAGCGCAGATAAGGGGCCTTAACTGCTGAAGTTTCGATTCTACTTCCCCATTTGTTTACCGGATGACCTGGGGCAAGTTATTTACACTCTGTGCCTATATGTCTTCGATTTACAATGAGTTGAATCACTGCTCCTCCCCACAGGGTTGTGGTGAGGGCTACTCAGGCACTTGGACCGGCCATCACTGCGCGCAGTGGGTATGCCCAGGAATTCACGTGCAAAGTCGTGAATTCAGCTGCATGACAGTGCATGATGATCTTTCCATGGACCGCCCTTGCAGCGGTTAACCACGTTGCAACTGGCCCCAGAGCCCCGGTCCTGGCCCACGGGGCAGCCCTGGCGCCAGCCTGAAGAGATGCAGGCAACAGCGCACGAAGCCAGCACTGATGACTAGAACAAAGTCCAGTCCGTCAGACTGAATTTAAAAGCCTGAGTCAGGCAACAAAAGTTGGGGGGGGAGCAATTTTCTGGCAGCACATTGTGAATGGACCCCAGGGTTTGGGTCTCCATTGTCAATGTCACCAGGGTGCCAGTCCTTGGACAGGAGCCTGTGGAGAGCCAGCACCAGCCGAATTCTGAGTGCTGAGTGCAGGGACGCTCTCAGGTTACCTTCTACCCCTGCGTCCCTCCTGGACCTGCTCCAGCCAGGGCTCTGGTAGCCCCAGCAGCTCAGGTCAACCCAGGACAGCTCTTGGATGATCATCTCTACCAGTGCACGCCCCCAGGTCCCCCTCTGTGAGTCACGGCAGAGTCTTTCTTACAGGCAGATTCATAACACACGCATGGCTCAGATGTTTAATAGGGGTGGTGGATAAGTGCTTTTCACCTCACAGAGCTCGGAAACAATACCCTTGTAGATTTTATAGAGTCAGTGCAGCGCCATAGTTAGGAGCCTAGATTCTAGAGCCAAGTGCTACCTGAGTTCGAATCTTGACTGAACCACTCATTTACCGCGGGTGAGACATTTCACCTGTCTGTGCCTCGGTTGCCTTATCAGCAAAATATAACAAGTGTACCGACTGCCCATGACTTTGGAGCGAACATGTGTAACACAATTAGGAAGTATCTGAATTGTAAGCACCATACACAGCAGCTAGTACAACATAATAGGGAAAACTCTGTTATAAGACGGCCGGCAGGACTGATAAGGAAATACCTCCCCCTGATCAAAGGCTCCCTCTTCCAGGTTCTTCCGACACTGCCTGCCTCATGCAATAATGAGGAATGCAGAAGTAACAGGCTATAAGTTACTCCTTCTGCTGATGCTCTGGGCTCAGACCTCTGGAGAACGATCTCCTCTGAGTCCACCGGTGTAAAATAAACCTCCTCCCTTCCAAGATCTCTGAGTGCTGCTTGGTTCTTCCGCCAGTGATCCAGACCAGATTTCTGCAACAAACATACCACTCACACTAGGGCGCAAAGGTATCCGTGTAGAGGAGAGGAAGGACACAAAGGAGTCTCACGCTGAACAGAACAAAAGACTGTGCCCATTACGTGTGCTGGTGTTTGAATGGGAGAAATAGGCTGGTCTCCCTCGTCCCCTCTTGATCCATGCGCAAGTATGCCCATCGGTAAAAGTCACTTAGAATGAGTCCAAAGCAAAAGCTCTTTCACGTGCTCCCGTCCCTCTGCTTGCATAACACTGAAGTTGCCCAAACCGATCTCATTCAAATTTTCCAAAACAATCACCTTTGCCCTGAGTCAGCCTGGAAACTTTTAGTAGATACGGTTGCCGGTTCAAAAACTGTGAGTGACCACAGCAGAGGCTCACCTACACCGTGTTTTGTTGCTCTGATCGCACCAAAATATAAAAGGGTACCCACAAGAACGATCCACCCTACAACCCCGGTAGTGCCTGGCATGGGCACCCCCAAATACTCATTATTCATGGTGGGGTAAGGCGCGTAGCCGCAATTTGGCCAGAATTGATGAGGTCAAGGTCTGAGAATTCAACCTCTCCCCACCGCCACCATGGCCCAAACAGCACCCCCTCTGTTTCAGTGCATCAGGCACTTGCTCCATCCCCACCAGAAATCTGGGTCACGAGAGAACACGGGTCAGAGTATCATCACCATGTCCCGGTCAGTTCAAACCAGAACCGGGACAAGAATACTCAGGCGCTACCGGCTCCTAAGGTCAGAACTCTTTTCCTGAGGCAGCTGGGAAACCATCTCTGACAATTATGTCCTTTCAAACAATACACAGAATTTTTAAAAAATGAAATGAATAAAACAAAATTTAAGAAAAAGCTCAAAACAAAGCAATATTGCTACTCAGCCCCGGTCGCTCTCAGAAATGCTAAATGAGCTCTCAGCGTTGCCCGTTGCCCGTTGCCCGGGAAAGTCTACACTGTCAGCACCATGCTTGCCGCGGCGAGGGAACGGAAGGCAAGCAGCGGCGCCATCTTATGGCCACGGCGGCCACACTTGCCCTTAGGCGATGGCAAGCGTCCTGGGTGCCCAGGAAAGAGCAAACCCTTGTCGGTGTTCCTGGTCTAGGTAAAGACCTGCCTCCGCTTCCTTCTACCATATTCAGGGCAGCTGGAGGGACATCAGGGAGGTGCAGCTCTGTCTCACAGGAGCCCAGCACGAGCACCAGTCATGAAAGGAAGACAATAGCAAGAAGAGGAGAGGCCAGAACAGCCCAGAGCCAGGCAGCCTCCTTGCCTTCCTCCTGCTCTGGATTTTCCCACTTCTGACCCCAACGGGAGCCTTCCTATGCCCTTAAGCAGAACCTTCACCTTGTGTGGATAACAGTAACAAAAGAAAACGAAGCTTAACACCGTCACCTTTGCTACACTCTTAGCAATACGGGAGGCTGCAATCAATAGAAGCCAACAAATCTTTATCATTATCATCAACAAGAATGATGTATGTTCCCCGAGGACCTTACAAAGCTGCGGGGCAAACAAGACCAGAGGACACAGTCTCTCCTCCTTTGTTATTGGTCTAGCTCTGTCTGATGCTGAACTGAATGTCCGGGATATAGATTCCACACTATACGGATGTGAAGCCCAGCTTTGCCACTAATAGACACGTGACCTTAGGCAAATTGCAGCTTCTCTCTGCTTCAGTTTCCTTATGTGCAAAATGGGAATCCAAACAAAGCCTTCTTTATAGCCTGCTTTATGCTGCAAGGGTTAAACGGGTCCAAGGCCTAAGAAGAGTGGCGAAGCATTACACAGTATTTATTTTGATGAGACAGTCCCTTCATCTGGAGCACCCTGTCTCCTCAGATATAAGACCTGGAAAGGACGTCAGGGATCAGCCTCCTCAGCGTGCAGGTGAGAAGAGGCTGTGGGATACCAATGGACTTGTCTGAAAACACACACCTTGTTAAAGGAGCCTTGAGATTAGACCCAGGCCCCTCACCCAGATCTTCAAACTGCCTCCCAGTCTAATAAGCTAGTTTATAAATACTTCTCCTGATACTCCACAGAACATATTTGCAAATGAAGAAATGAAAAATAGTAGGAGTATTGTGGTAGCCACACCATGATAAGATACACGGAGAAATTACTTTCAGGCAGTGGGCCCCCAATTATCCCACTGCATTTGTACATTATATGAAAGAGCACAAACTATGCCTGCTTCCCTCTATTCTAATATATAGTTTGAGAAGGAAAAGTTCTGTGGCCCAGTTCAAGGTTAGGTGTTTACATTTTTTTTGCTTGGTTTTAACCATCATATATGTTTAAACATCAGATACATTTAAAATTTTTTTGCTTGATTTTAACCACGAATATTCATGGTAATAATCACATAAGGTGGCATTCGTCTGTGTGTGTGTGTGTGTGTGTGTGTGTATCTGTGTGTCTGTATTCCATGCGTGTGGCTTGCAAAGCTCCCAGTACCCACACAACATGAATTTACATATAATCCTCTTCGAGGGGTTGGTTGTTGGTTGGTTGAATCATTTCTTTTTTTTTTCTTGATTTTTTTTTAACGTTTTATTTATTTTTGAGACAGAAGACAGAGCATGACCAGGGGAGGGGAAGAAAGAGAGGGAGACACAGAATTCGAAGCAGGCTCCAGGATCTGAGCTGTCAGCACAGAGCCGACGTGGGTCTCGAACCCACAAACCTCAAGATCATGACCTGAGCCGAAGTCGGACGCTTAACCTACTAAGCCCCCCAGAAACCCCTGGTTGAATCATTTCAAGATTGTTCTGGCCCCACAAGCAGAATCAGTCTATTGGGAAACTTATCTCTCTCTGAAACTCTCTTAAACAGCTATAAAATCTCTTATTCACAGACATTCTCAAGAGCTCACATAACCAAGCCTGGAACTTTGGGCCTTAGAGAACCCTAAACACAGCTCCTCAAAAATGAGTGCTATTCCTTGTGCTCCTTAAGAAGTCCAGATGAAGAATTGATGGTGTTAGATTCGAAGAAAGAAACCACATATTAATACATTACACTAATGTTCTTGGCATTTGCCTTCAGGTGCACAGGAGAGTTCTCATGGTGCGGAGGTGTATTATCGACCACAGTCAATGTAGCAAATCTTTTGGCTTGTAGAATTCTTTATACAAAAAATAGAAAGGTATTTTGTCATCTGGTCAAACAGAAGCTGGAAGGACGAGAGGGCAGGTTGCCCCCATTAAACAGGACAGGAAATTGAGACAGAAAAAGTTAAGTGATGTAGACCCAGAGAATCAAAGACTTATAACTGGGGGGCGCCTGGGTGGCTTAGTCGGTTAAGCGTCCGACTTTCGCTTAGGTCATGATCTCACGGTTCGTGGGTTCGAGCCCCGCGTCGGGCTCTGTGCTGACTGCCAGCTCAGAGCCTGGAGCCTTTTTCAGAGTCTGTGTCTCCCTCTCTCTCTGACCCTCTCCTGCTCATGCTGTCTCTCTCTCTCTCCTAGAAATAAATAAAAATATTTAAAAAAAAACAAAAAAACAAAAAAACCCAAAGACTTATAACTGGAAGAAGTCATTCATCCAAGGACATGCAGCAAGTGAATACTGGGACTGAATCCTGGGACCTAAACTTGGGTCTCCTGAGTCTGAGTCTAGAGCTTTTTTGCAAAATAAAGTCACACAGAGGCATTTTCTCTTCTGTGTTCTTTTGATCTATGGGTCTACTCTTCTGCCAGTACCACAGATTACTGTGGTGATCTGTCAGCACAGTCTTGATTACTATAGCTATATAAGTCTTCAAATAGTATAGATTGCTTCCTCCACTTTATTCTTTTTTTTTTTTTTTCAAAATTGTTCTAGTTATTATAGTTCCTTGCCCTTTTCATCTAAATTTGGGGACAATCTAGTTTATATTCATATAGCAATTAACAATTGCTAAAATCCTGGGTGTCTGGGTAGCTCAGTCGGTTTAGCATCCAACTTCAGCTCAGGTCATGATTTCATGGTTGGTGAGTTCAAGCCCCATATCCTGCTCTGTGCTGACAACTCAGAGCCTGGAGCGTGCTTTGGATTCTGTGTCTCCCTCTCTCTCTGACCCTCCCCTGCAAGTGCTCTCTCTCTCAAGAATAAATAGACATTAAAAAAAATTTTTTATTGCTAAAATTCTGATAGAAGTTCTGTTAACTGTATATCAGTTTGGGGAGAATTAGCATCTTTGCTATATCGAATTTTCTAATCCATGAATATAGTATGTCTCTCCATTTATTTAGTTCTTTTGATTCTTTCCTCATGCTTTACAAATTTCAGCATACAAGTTCTTTTATATATAGTGTTTATATATTTTGAGAGAGAGAGAGACAGAGAGACAGAGCATGAGCAGGGGAGGGGCAGAGAGATGGAGAAACAGAATCAGAAGCAGGCTCCAGGATCTGAGCTGTCAACACAGAGCCTGACACGGGACTCAAACCCACAAAGTGGGAGATCATGACCTGAGCCAAAGTCGGATGCTTCACTGACTGAATCACCCAGATGCTCCTCAGCATACAAGTTCTGTGCAAGTTTTATTATATTTACACTTAAGTGTTTTTGAGTGATTATAAATGGCACTGTCTTGGGGGAAAAGCATTTGGTCTTTCATAATTGAGTGTGCTGTTAACTATAGACTTTATCAATGCTCTTTATCAAGTTGAGGTAAGTCACTTCTACTGCTAACTTGCTGAGAGTGCTTATCATGAGTGGGTTTTGGATTTTGTAAGTACTATTTCTATATCAATTAATACGATCCTATGATTTTCCATATTGAACCATCTTTACATACCTGGAATAAATCCCAGTTACTCATAGTATACAATTCTTTTTATACAGTACTGTATTCTATTCACTAATTTTCTGTTAAGGATTTTCACATCTATTAATACAGCCCTTCCTTCCTGTTCTCTTTTGGTTGATATTTGCATTATATAACTTTTTTCAGCCCTTTTCTTTCAACATGCCTATATCATTACATTTGAAGTGAATTTCTTGCAAACAGCATATAGTTGAGCTGTGCTTTTAGAGCACTCTGCTATAGATTCAAAACTGTTAAAACATCAGCAATTACATGTGTTTCAATCTAATATATTAGTTTGTTTAATCCTTAACATAATATTCACAAAACCTTCAAAATATACCCATGTTACAAATTAGGATGTTGAGATGCATCTGCCTAAGTTAACACACCAAAGTAGCACTGGAGTGGGAATTTAAACCCAATCTGGCTCCAGCATGCTTGCTTACACCCTCTACACTTCACCAGCCTGGGCTAAGCGACAAACAGGCCACCTAGTTCATGTCCCTGGAGTTGTCTGGCACGGGCTGTACATATTCTAACAAGTCCACCTGCTCAGAGAGCCTTCCTCGCTAGGGAATGAAGTAAAGTTCCAGGTCACTGGCTAGATCTTTGGTCTGATAGTTCTTGCAACCATGCATGCCAGTCATAACTGAGTGCTGCAAGGGTTGGGGCGGGCAGAGGGAAATATGCTCTCCTTATGATCGCAAAGGGCCTGAGCAGTAGGGGCCAAAATCATTGGCAGACCAAGTGCCTTGGGGGGAGTCCCAAGCCAATTAAGAAGGGAGAAGCATACTTCAGCCTGAGCCAACAAAGCAGCCGTGTCCAGCTCAAGTGAGGTCCACCAAGATAAACACTGACCCTCCCCACCCTCCACCCTCACTGTGAATAAGACACAGGGCAGCACCTTGGGTCTGGTCCAAAGCAGACACACAGACACATCAGGGGCCTCATGAGTTTATAGCTCAAGGCTATTCTGAACATGGCAAGAGTCCCCTGAATGTTCCAAAGAGGACCAAAAATTAACTTTCCTCCCTTAAAAATGAAGCAGCTAATAGAATGACTCAGGGCAGAGAAGCAGAGTTCTACACACAAGCCATGGCTCCCTTCAGCTGTGAACATCCCTGGGCTGGGAACATTCACTCTCCTACCACTCCATCATCCATTGCAGGATCTCCTGGGATCTAGGGGCACTCAGATGGTTTGATTAATAAAAATAGAAGGATATAATGATCTGGTAAGTACCCCTGTCACCATGGAGAGGAGAGGACCTGGGGAGCCAGCATCAAGAAAAACAACAAAGATCCTCAGTCAATCCACAACTGTAAATTGCCTAAGTCAACCAACCAAAGTGCAGTTAAAGACCATATAGACGAGATTTTTTAGCACGAGTCCCTAGAAACCTTTCACCTTCATCAAGGCTGAGCACAGTACACATTAAACTGCATATGCTACCTCTGTGTGGCAGTGGTCTATTTTATAAAGGCTAGAAAATGGATCCAGAAAGGTTAAGACTCTTTCTCAAGGTCATCCAACAAATAAGGAGGCAGAGATCAGGCTTCAAGTCTGGTTTCAATCCAGACCTTTTGGCTCCAAAGCATATTCTGTCTACTCTACCACATTCCATCACAGAAGCAGACGCCGGTGCTCACATCTGTAAGGATGCAATGCTCTCCTCCCACAAAAGAAGGAAGACTGACTTCCCTGAGAACAGTCAGCGAGTCCCTGGCTGAACCAAGAACACGACTTGGGCTTTCTTAGAAATGTTTAGCTCTGTAGTTTTAATTTTATAAAACGTTGTGTTTATAGAAAAAGACTGGAATGTGTTCAAACTGATAGGATGTTGAGTAAAGTTCTCTCGCCCAAAAAGGAAACCTTCTCTAAGGTTGGGTTGTATTATTTTTACGCTTTTTTTTTTTCAGAGGAGTCCGTTTTTCCTGATGTCATTCTAATTCTGTCTGAGGCCAATGAACTGAGGCCTTCAGTGGGAAAGAATGAAGCTTGGAAGTGCTGCTCTCGTTAAGAACATGCCTCGGCATTGCAGGAAGCATCAAGACAACATTTTACCCAAGTCTTTGATTTAAAAATAAGATATTGAATCTATGACTTTGAGAATTTTTGTGTTTTCTCATTCCATACCAAACTACCCCAAGACCTCTCCTTTACCCGTGGGTCTCTCAGACTCCACTGAGCTCCCCTCACCAAATCTGTGCTGGAGACCAGCGGCTGGGCAGTTCTTCACCTCACTGGTCTTTGAACACAACCTACCTTGTTATCTGAGAGGCTCTCCTAGAAATTGAAATTGTACAAGGGGTTGTTGGGAGATGGATTTACAGGGAGACATGCGGTCACACCCGGAGGGTAGGCAGCTTTGAGAGAAATGTGTCCTGGGCTGCAGACTGGATGCTCTTTTCTCACGCCTCAGTCACTCACTCTGTGACCCGGAGCCTAAATTTCCTCATCTACAAAAGAGGTGTTTGGATCCGACAGTCTCTAAAGTTCCTCCCCACCCTCACTTTCTGCAATCCTAGGCTCCTAATGCTAAATCTCTGAGGATTTATTTGAGAGGGGTTGACACACCAGGGTAGGACAGGCCCTTAGCAACCAAGTATTAATAATCACTTTTCAACGAGTGTTTACCATGAGCCATGAACTATTTTTAGTGTTCTACATCTAGTGCTTCATTTAACATTCACAGAGACCCCGTGAGGTAGAAATTATGATTATCACTGATTTATGTATGAGTAAACTGAGGCTCAGAGAAGTTACTTAACCTGCTCACGGTCACACAACTAGTAGGTAGGGGAGTTGACTCTTGAACTCACTCCCAGTTTGGCTTCAGAGCCATGTTCTTTAGTGTTATTCTCTGTGGACAGATCTGTGTGCAGAACTCAGTGTCTCCCCAGAAGAGTGACCTTTACTGACTTCTGGTTTCACCAAATTCATTTCCCCCTCTTCCCTACAAGTTGCCCCCAACTCTGTGACCCAGGGTCTATGAAAGAGGTGTTTGGGATTTCCCTTCGATAAAAATTTTTAAAAATAAACAACAATAGCCACAAAACCTTTGCCAAAACCCCAGCACATAAGTAATATGAAACGAGAGAGGTGACAAACAGCAGGTCTTGAGATCTAAACCCAATGCTGAGAGAATAAAAATAACATCCGGGAAGTGATTTCAGAAGTAGGATACCTTCCAGGAGCCCTGAAATCATTGACTTCCCTCCAGATTCATAACCCCCATGTTGGCTTCTGCCTGGTTCCCACAGCAGAAGGCTGCCTGGGGGAGGGGGTGCTCTTCAGCCCCGAGATGCTAAATAGAAAGACTGTGTGGATGAGTCATCCAAGCTGGAGAGCAGAAAGTCAGGAAGGAAAGAACGGGCTCTAAGACTTCCCTCTGACGCCCCACCGGTCTCTGCAGGAAGCTGTTTTGTGCTTCCTCTGCCTCTCTGGGTTGCCCATGACAATGAGAAACCCACTTGGAAAAGGGCTGAGGAGTCTGCAAAGATGAACTGCAATTTATCCATGAATGGAGCCTTGCAAAGAGTAACTAGCCAATTAGAATACATCTACAAACAGAATATTAACAGAATACCACCTATATCTGCGAGGCAATCTGGAGATAGAAACGCCTCACCCTTTTGTCTAAATCCACCAAAGTCACCAACACGGAGTGGGAAATAGGAAACCCACGATAAATTCGGAGTTTTCAACTCAGTAACAGTAGAATTGGGAAGCGGCTCCCCAGGGGGTCGAAGACATCCTGTCTAGATCCTTGGGGAAGAAAAGAAAAAGGCAAACATTTGAGGGAAAGGGAATCTCTATTCTCAACTGGCCTCCATGAGCTTGGATCTCAACTGAACGATTATCATTCTTCCTGCACTCCTGGGAACCAGCCCCCAGCATCCAGAGCTGGCCCCAGCCCAAACTGGCCATGTCTCTGGGATAATATTGTTTTTGGTTCCCTTTCTGTGATTGGCCAAACCCCCTTGAGCACAGAGGAAACCTTGTTTCCCTTTGACCAAATTAAACCCTTTTATTTCTTACAGGAAAAGGAGCTACTTTTCCCATTGTGCAGGGAAGAGAGAGCTGAGGATAGGGCACGACAGGGAAGGGCAGGGTGGAGAGCGCACGAATTAAGTTAGCTCAGGCTTTGGCTCTGGCTGTAGCTCTCTACTTTCTAGCTGTGATCTGGCAAGTCACTTCACCTTACAGAGCCCACCTATGTCATCTGTAGAAGGCAGTTGATAATATTCACCTCCTAGGATTTTTTGAAACTCCAGGGACTTTAGAAAACATTGTACATAAGAGACGCCTGGGTGGCTCAGTCGGTTAAGCATCCAACTCTAGATATCAGCTCAGGTCATGATCTCATGGTCATGGGATTGAGCCCCACATCAGGCTCTGCACTGGTGGCACCTGCTTGATTCTCTCTCTCCTCTCTCTGCTCCTTCCCTTCTCCCTGCCCACCACTCACCCCATCTCTCAAAATAAATAAACATTTTTTTAAAAAAACATTGCACATAATGTATCTGGCATTGTACTTAGCACATAGTAGGTTCTTTAAAAAATAGTAACCATTATTACTGTTGTTTCCAAAGTCCAGGAGGCAATAATGAGATTTTCTAAGACACCAGCTAATTTTGGCTGAATACGTTACCAAACAGCTGCTTTTCCTTGAGTTTATTCAACAACCATTAGCTGAGAACCTACTATGTGCCTGAAAAAGTTAGGCTCTGGGAACAGAAAGATAAGTGACACACTCTTCCATCCTTAAGGATTTCACAGGCTAGCAAGAGGAAAGCATTACATAAACCCTTAAGAACTGTCGTGTGACAAGTGTTACAGAGGAAAGTGCTGTGTGAGCATGAGGAGGGAGCAATTAATTAACTTGGCTGGAAGCAGCTTAGTGTGAGTCAGGGCAGAATCACTGGTCTGAGCTGTTCTGCCCGTTTCTGCATGTGACTTGGAGCATGTGATCAGAAGGAAGACACAAGAATAACTTCGTGAGCGTTTAGGCCAAATAAATATTAGTAGAAAGCGTTCTTGACTGCTCACTTGCACTTACACATGTTTGTGCATATGCATGCACACACACACACACTCCAATGCACTAACGTATATAGCGTTCCAACATACACACACACACTCCAAATCACTTGCACACACACACACACACACACACATTCCAGGTTACTCCTATACATACATATTCTCATCCAAGCGCACACACACACACACACACACTTCCCAACTTTCTCCAACACATACATTCAACTTAATCATGCTCACACATTCCAATCAGTGCCCAGATGGTGGTGTTCCACCTCCCCTGCACTGCTTAGAGAAACCCCTGGGGCCACCTCTCCATGCCATCGCGGTCCCAGCAAGGCACACCAGGTCCTCTGTGATCTTGCCCCTCTCTCAAAGTCTCAAGCCCCTCCCCACCCATGCCATTGTTACCCACCCATTGATTTACTAAATATTAACTGAGTGCCTACTATGTGCAAGTCTTTGGTCCAGGCATGTTCTCTTTGCAACTCCTGCTCAGAGGGACAAAATGTGGCTCCATGAAAGCCCCAGCCTTTCTCCAGCCTCCAGGCCTTTGCTCATGGGTCTGTTCTGCCGGGCAGACACACCACCAACATGACATGGCCACCAGCCTGCCCTTCCCTCCATTATCGCCCCACAGAACTGACCACATGCCTCTGTGGCCCCATCCAGGCCGCGCTAAAAGCTGCACCAGCAACAGCGTCCCTTTCTTCCAGTCCTTGTGTCTTGCCCCCCGCCCGCTAACCTGCGACCTCTGTACTACACACGTCTTCATGTGCGGCGTCCAGCATGGGCCCAGGGCCACCGGGAGCTCTAGGAAGCATTTTCAGAATGAAGCAGTGTTTCTGCTCAGCCCCCAACTGTGAAAGTGGTTTGCACCATTTATCCTTCCCATCAAAGTACTTCTAGAAAGGAAAACTCTACGTGGGTCTCTGACACTGATATTAACTTTACTAACAATAGTTACAAGGGCACCTGGGTGGCTCAGTCGGTTAAGCATCCAACTCTTGATTTTGGCTCAGGTCATGATCTCACGGTTTCTGGAATCAAGTCCCGTGTCAGGCTCCGCACTATCAGTAGCTCTCTCTCTCTCAGTCTCTCTCTGCCCTTCCCCAGTTCACACTCGATCTCTCAAAAATAAATAAATAAACTTAAAAAAAACCCGAAAGAACAATAATTACAATGTCATTAGCAGATGATAAATGTTTTGCACAGTGCTCTGCACCACTCACATTCAGACTCCTGACTGAACAGTGTGTTCAAAATAAAGCGATAAGCGTAACTTCATAAGCCTTTAGACCAAATAGATGAGTATTAGTAGAAAGTGTTCTTGACAGAGACAGAAAGTGCAGTGATGGCAGCCAGACGCTGGGCAGAAGAGGAAAGGGGGACTTCAGCCTAATGGGTGTAGAGTTTCAGTTTTACTC
Source organism: Hyaena hyaena (assembly GCF_003009895.1). Classification (NCBI taxonomy): domain Eukaryota; kingdom Metazoa; phylum Chordata; class Mammalia; order Carnivora; family Hyaenidae; genus Hyaena; species Hyaena hyaena. The sequence goes on along the minus strand of NW_024080908.1, from coordinate 1,038,872 downwards.
GATGAAAAGCGCTGTGAGGAGAGAGGGTGGTAAATGGCTGCATATTACAAATACAGTTGACCCTTGAACATGACTTTGAGCTGCATGGCTCCACTTCTATATGATTTCTTTTCCACAAACACAGTACAATACTGCAAATGCATTTTCTCTTCCTTAGGCTTTTCTTTTTTTTTTAATGTTTATTTATTTTTGAGAGAGAGCAGGGGGTGCAGAGAGAAGGGGAGACACAGAATTCAAAGCAGGCTCCAGGCTCTCAGCACAGAGCCCTACATGGGGCTCGAACTCACAAGCTGTGAGATCATTACCCGAGCCGAACTCAGATGCCCAACCAACCGAGCCACTCAGGTGCCCCCCTTATGATTTTCTTAATGACATTTCCTTTTCTCTCACTCACTTGGTTGTAGACAAACAGTATGCAATACATGTGACATACAAAATATGTTCATCAACTATGTCATCACTGAGGCCTCCAGTCAGCAGCAGGCTATTAGTCTTTAAGATCTGGAGGGAGTCAAAAGTTATACATGGATTTTTGATTCCTCAAGGGGTCAATGTCCCTCAACACTGTGCTGTTCAAGGGTCCTCCGTATATTTAATATAATTAAACTGTGTCCTTAAAAATGGTCAACACAGTATTTTTATGTTACATGTATTTTACCGTGATAAAATAAAATGGAAGGAAAAGGGGAGATTTGTCGGTGAAACAGTACATACAGCAAAAGGGTGGTCCACTCGAGTCAAAAGATAAATGACACACTTTGCCCTATACATTGGTCACCTATGAAAGCAGGTTAATCCTGCTCGGAGTTCTTAGTTCCTAGCAGGCACAGTCCCTGTTCTTCAGTGTTTGTTACTGAGTATCTAACGTGTTCCAGGTTCCGTGTTAAAGGCTGGCTACCAGATCAGTGAGTTAAGGGTCTGTTATCAGGGCACACTGAGTCCTGTGACAGACAGGGCTGGCACACAATGACGAAGAATGAGAAGGGTCCCTGCAGGTGGGGACGCTCTCCCTGAGATGATGCCCAGACCTGAAGAATGAAAAGGGGTCGCCAGGAGAAAGGTCAGGTGAAGTTGGGTACTCCATAAAAAAAAAAAATAGCCTTCAAGAAAGTCGTCAGCAAAAGAGTTTGGCCTGTTCAAACCAAGAGGAACCTCGAGAGGCTGGATTGGAGATGACCAGAATGAGTGGAGAGCCCCATGCCACAGACAGCTTCACAGCCATGTTCTATGACTGAATTGTTCCCCCTTCCTTGCCAAATGCATATGTTGGAGTCCTAACCTCTACTGTGACTATTCAGAGACAGGGTCATTGGGAGGTAATCAAGGCTAAATGACGTCATAAGGGTGGGGGGCCGGAACCTATAGGAACCTATGGGATTAACGTTCTTGTAAGAAGAGAAACCAGAGACCTCACAGGCTCTCCCTCTGTGCCCCACGGGGAGAGGCAAGAGGGTGGCCAGCCTTCTGCAGCCAGGAAGGTGGCTCCCACCAGCAGCTGAACCTTTTCTGACCTTAATCTGGGACCTTCTAGCCTCCAGAACTATGAGGAAGTAAATTTCAGTTGTGTAAGCCATGTAGTTTGTGGCATTTGGTTACAGCAGTCCAGGCTGACGAAGAGATATGAGTTTTACACGAAGGAAATCAATGGAGGGGCGCCTGGCTGGCTTAGTTGGTTAAGCGTCCGACTTTGCTTAGGTCATGATCTCGCGGTTCGTGGGTTCGAGCCCCGCGTCGGGCTCTGTGCTGATTGCCAGCTCAGAGCCTGGAGCCTGTTTCAGTCTGTGACTCCCTCTCTCTCTGGCCCTCCCCTGCTCGCACTGTCTCTCTCTCTCTCTCTTAGAAATAAATAAAACATTTAAAAAAAAAGTAAATCAATGGAAAAGTTTAAACAGGGGGGTCACATCAGCTAACATGTATATATTTTTTATGACATTGTGTTTGCTGGCACTGGGAAGAAAGTTGGGGACAGACCAGCACTGGAGGGGGAAACAAGAAGGTACTACGGTCACAGTCACGGTCACGGTCACAAGGCAGGCCTTGATGGCAGCCAGAACCGGGACAATGGTGGGAGCTCAGCAGACCTGTTTTGCTCTGGGGTGCAAAACACGGCTTGCTAGCAGTTCACAGGTGGAAAGAGGAACCATCAAGGATGACTGAGCATTCTGGCTTGACTGGCTAAGTGGAAGTGTCACCACTGCTCAGGTTTGGGAAGAAAAGAGTAGAGAGTTTGGAGGAAAAGTCAATTCAGATTGGGACACACAAAGCTTAAAATGCCTATGAGTCATCGGAGAGGAAATATTAAGAGCTCTGAATGGTATCTGTGTCTGATGCTAAGAGGAAAGGGTGCAGCTGGAGACAGAAAGTTGAGGGACAGAAGCATATAGACGGCACATGAAGTCTAAGACTGGTGGAATCACACAGTGTATTCGAGTAATGGAGACGAGAAAGGGGCCACACCCCCGAGTGAGGCTGTTTCTACTCTACCACGCTGCCTCCTTTTGCTTAGATTTATCAATGGGGGCAAGTAGGTAAATACGTTGAATATATAGAATAAAATGGGCATAGCATAAGTCACTGATTAAATCTCTCTCTTTTTTTTAGAGTGCTATAGATAGAGGGAAAAATGAAGAAAGAACTGAATTATTGACAATCCTTACAAAATGAATTCTAGTTAATTAAGGTTTGTGGTGGGGTTTTTTTTTTTAAAGTAAAGCAACCTCCCTCCGTCTCTCTCTCTGATAATGATAGGTGATAGCTAGCTAGCTAGATAGACAGACAGATAGATAGATGGATAGATAGATGGACAGATAGATGGATAGATAGAAAGATAGATGATAGAGAGATAGAGAGATAGATAGATGATAGATAGAAAGTTGGATGGATGGATAGATAGAAAGTTGGATAGATATATGGGTAGATAGATAGATGGGTAGATAGATAGACGGGTAGATAGAAAGGTAGACAGATCAAATAGATCAATAGATCAATAGATCGACAGATCTATAGATAGACAGATGATATATAGATAAATGATAAATAAGAGATAAATGATAGATAAGTAGATGATAGATACATAGATATGATAGATAATCTGCTGCCAATATATAAATAAAAATACAAACCTCAAGAATCTAAAACGCCTCATATTTTCATCTCTAGTAAGTCACGAGAGAAACAGAAAGCCCAAGTCACCCTAACATTAGTTCTTTCGTCTCTCATGATTCATTAAGCATTGGTGTCACCTTTAAATTTTGCAGTCCAGAAAAATTGTTTCTATAGAGTCATGTGAGTTCTTCACTGTTCTAGACCTGGCAAGATGTCTCTGACACAAGTCGCACAGTGTACGGGGAATAGCAAGGTGATGCTTCTGGGCCTCCCTCCCGAGCCAGGGACCACTGGCTCCCAGAAGGTGCCCTCTGAAAGGCTCCGTCCATGCACAAATGCTTTAATGATGTATTAATTTTCCTTAAAAGGTAGGGTAGGGGAAAGAATCTGGAAGTACATTTGAGTTGATTATAATATCTACAAAATTAACGTCTTTGTATCTAATTACAGAACTAAAATGGACAGTTAGAGCCCATAATTGAAGGACACACATAATGATGAATTACAGTGTGCAATGAGTCGGGAAAACTCCTAATTATACTCTGGGAACCTGAAATCCCTGGCACTACCTCACGTGGCTATTTTCATCACAGAAAAGCATCTCCATGAGCTCATCTCAGAGGTTTTCCGTGTCTCTCCGCGGGTCTGTTTCACAGGGACAGAGAGTCCCTGAGGACGTGCTGCTGGGCGACTTGTCCCGGGACTGGTCAGCACAGAGCACCCTTATCAGAAAGACTGGAACCTTGGAACATACATATATCTCATCATTAGTGCAATGGATAGTAGCTTTGAAAAACTACTCTTTCACTATCACACACAGGTAGGAATTTGTCCACATAAGTCTTTTTAATTTAGAAGCATCATCAGAATGCTGAGTCAATTAATTGAAAAAACATAGAAGAGAGTATATATGAACCTACATGTATATGTGTATGTATATAGTTTAGGATATGTGCATACATGTGTATATCTACATGTGCATATAGCTTAACATATATATAGGGAACTACATATATATATATATGTATATGTAGACTTTAGGGGGATGGGGAGAAAGACAAATACATCATTATCCATGTTTGTATCATATATCCATGTACAATGGATATATGTATCCATCATGTATCCAGCCACTAGTGCGTGGACTACTTCCCAAACAACAATTCAGGCATATAACACGCAATGAGAGTTAGAAAAATGCTAGAGTCTAGGTATAAGAGAGGAAACGTGGAGCAACATGGGGCCAGAGGATTGACCTGGATGGGATGCTGATAGGACATCAGGCACTTTTATAAGCACTGCCCGTGGGGGGCCTGGGTGGCTCAGTTGGTTAAGCAGCTGACTTCAGCTCAGATCACGATCTCACAGTTTGTGGGTTCAAGCCCCGCATCGGACTCTGTTCTCTCTCTGCCCCTTCCCCACTCCTGCCTTGTCTCTCTCTCTCTCTCTCTCTCTCAAGATTAAATAGATATTTTAAATTTTTTTAAAAAAATACATATCAGCACTGTCGGTGCAGACTGACCCACTGAGGTCACTCACAACCACGTGAGGTAGGCATGACTCTCTTACAGGTGGCATAGCTGCAGCGCAGCATGGGTAATCACATGCCCAAGCTCACCCAGCTGGCAAGTGGCAGGGTCGGGTTTAGAAGGCCAGCGTCTTGCTGCAGAGCCCAGCAACACAGTGACCCCACCAGGTCTATCAGGGACATGTGCTCTGGTAGCCCTGGAAAGGACAGACCAACATGGAGGGGAATCTGCAATATGGAGGTGGTTGGGAAAAGTGGCCCGGACAGTATGACTGCGCACTGGGGATGGCAAATAAACAGAGAGAAGAGACATAAGGGAACAAAAGGGTGGGGCTAAGTGACCGGCAGGTGCAGGTGTGATAGAGAGGGCAGGTCAACGATGACTAAGTTTTTGACTTAAATGGAAAAAAAACAAAAGGAATTCTGATAACCTTACCAGTGACGGGAAAGGGAAGGAAGACTATCATGGAAAGGTTAAGTTCTTGTGCAGATGCCATGCCTTTGAAATGCCTAGGGGTTTCCAAGAGGAGGTGTCCACCACGCAGCTGGAGTCCAAGGCAAGAGCTTGGGCAAAAGGTCAGGCTAGAGAGGCTCACTGGAGAGAGGTCTCTGAAGAGGAGAGATCCAGGCCAGGGGAGACCCAGGCCGCCCAACACAGCCGAGGGAGGGGACTCCCAGGAGAGGAAATGAGGGTCAGACAAAGGGCCTAACTCCAGGCAGGAAAGGCATTAATAATCAATTATCTCCTTCCAGAGGCTTCCCACCCCTAACCCACACTAACCCCCTACTTCCACATGCATAACCCACACGCTTGGGAAATGATAAACTTCAGGAAATGTACAGATATGAGCGTTCTTCCAGCTACGGAATGCGTAAGCCGCGGAGATGAAAGGTGCAGCACCAGGAACCCAATGGTCCTGCCCTAGCGCTGCGTGGTGACAGCAGTGGCTGCACTCGAGGTGAGCACAACAGGGCGGATAGAGGTGTCCGACCACGATGCTGTGCCCCTGAGCCTGATAGAATGTCGTGTGTCAATTACTCTTCAATTAAAGACACAAGTAAAGACGTGATCGTGATGACTCACTGAAATCACTCACCAGGAAGCTCCGACATGACAAGGGATAGGGACTGTCTTGTTCACCACTCAATCCTAGAAGCCTAGGGCTTAGCCTGGCAGTGTCCATATCAGGACATATTTACCAAGGGCCTCCCTGGTGAGAAGTTAGCAGTGGCGGCTCATTCCCAGCCCAGTGCTGTTTCTACCACTCCCCGCTACATCCACCTCCCCAGCCCACCATCTGTGGTCTCTCGGGGCAGCCCCCCCATCACAGAGCGTGTGTGTGTGTGTGTGTGTGTGTGTGTGAGTGTGTGCTGACAGCGAGCAGAGGCCAGGCCACAGCCACTTTGCCCTACCAGACCACACCCCTAATTTACTGTGAACCTCCTGGCCCACGAATAAAAGATCAAATCCAGCATTTCAACCACCGTAACGAGCAGAGAATGTCTACTGGGGCCAACACGGAAAGCATCCTCCCCCACTCTGGCCCCATAGAACTTGCACCAGAGTCAAATCTCTGAAATTAATGCTCCCGCTACTCAGCTAACATAACCGCTTGCTCCTGGCAAATCAGAAAGGAGCCACTTACCCTTCCGGACCGCGTGAGCCTGTGGGTGGCCGACCCGACAGAGGTAGCTCAGGGTCAGAGGCAGCAGCAGAGCCGAATTCAGTCAATATCGTCAAAAGTATTCAGGCTGATATTAGCTGCGGAGCTAATGCCCCAGAGAAAACTAGAGGGCAATGGTTTCTTTAATCCTGGGGGCCATAGTCTTGGATCTGTCAACGACTAGGCTCTAGTCCCCAGCTATTCAGACACTAATCTAGGTGATACTGTAACTTGTTTTTGTAGATGTAGCTAAAACGTGTCATCCGTTGACATTATGTAAGAGATCATCCTAGATCATCTGGATGGAACCTATTTGACCCACTGAAAGGCCACAGAAGCAGAGCTGAGACTCCCCAGCAGAAGAAGTTCCACTGGGGTCAGCAGCGTCCGCCCAGCACCAAGATCCCCGGCCTGCCCTCCCTGGTGGCCTGCCCCGCGGCTTGGGGTCGTGTTGAGGCAGCCCCTGTGGTCACCTATGCCAGTAACCTCTCGATATCTATCTCTTCCTGGTTCTGCTTCTCGGGTTGAATGCTGAATGATGCATCCAGTCAGCACCTATTCGCTGAGTGTTTTCTGGGTCCCATGTCCTGTTCTAGATGGCAGAGATGGGAGAGCAGAGCAAAGACAGGTAGAAGGGCTGCTGCGTATGCCTTGTGACGTATGAGTGCCAGAGTGCCTGCTTCGCCAGGGGCTGCCCCTCTACCGGCACGAACCCCTGGCTTTAGGTACACAGAGACATGAGACACACACACAGGGAAGAAGGCTATAGAGGCAGGGGTTGGAGCGACTGCAGGAGCCACCGGAAGTAGAAGAGGCGAGGAAGGACGCTTCCCTAGAGCCTCCAGAGGGAGCCTGACCCTGCAGACACCTTGACTTTGGACTCCTAGCCTCCAGAACTGTGAGACAATGGATTTCTGTTGTCTGAAGGCACCCAGTCTATGGGAACTTGTTAAGACAGCCCTAGGCAATTAATAAAAATAGCCAAATCCATTCATTCTTTTTCTTCAGCAGTATTTTTCCTGTAAATTGGAGACTAAGCTCTGATGTGTGTAGCATTCACATGCTGAGCCAGGGTTTTTATGTGTCAGAGAATTCTCGTGGAGGTCCCCTGCTGCTCAGGGCTGGCTCCTGGTGGCTTTCCAATTCAGCCTCAACCACAAACAGGCCACCAGCGCATGGGCTAGAGTTTGCCAAATTGACTATTTTAATACTGTATTAAAATTGTATTCATCTAAGTCACGGGGTCTTCTGGTGTCCTTTTACACTTGTCACCGGAGGGGAGGGCCTCACCGTCTCCGCCCAGGCCCTGCCCGTTTCCCCACAGACTTTTCAAGTTCTTTGCATCAGTTTGCATTTTTCCAGGCTGAATTGTTCTCCTTCCGGGCAGCCTCTCTCCAATGCCTGTGAAATAATTCTTGGTCTCCAGTGATTGCCTATCGATGCAGCTGTTTTTATATCTTTTTAAAAAGATTTTAATAAAAGCTGGTATTTCCTGCAGATAATTGAGGAAGATGTCAACGAATGCCAATCTTAACCAGATGCCCACAGGCCCCTTTTAGACACTGCCCTGTGGTAGGGGTGGAGGATCAGTGTCATGGTTGGGGTGTCCTTTGTAATTCTTGGGCCACATTTATAGCACCTAAGCTGGCCTCAGCACTGGGATATCATCTTGAGAACATTGCGGAAGAGATGGTAGCTAGAGGGGCGTCTGTGGGGCTCAGTCGGTTGAGCGTCTAACTTCAGCTCAGCTCAGGGCATGATCTCGCAGCTCATGGGTTCAAGCCCCACATTGGGCTCTATGCTGACAACTTGGAGCCTGAAACCTGCTTCGGATTCTATGTCTCCCTCTTTCTCTGTCCCTCCCCTGTTTGTGCTCTGTTTCACTCTCTCTTTCTCTCTCTCAAAAATAAATATTAAAAAAATTTTAATATATATTAAAACAATTTTTAAGTAACTGACTTATAGATGATAGATGATAAGTAGGTGGGGAGGTAGATAGATAATTGATAGACAAATAGGTGTGATTAGTTCCACTTGGAAATGTGGGGATGTGTGCATATAGGTAGGCCTGTGCAACTCTGGAAAAATACCAGAAAGAATAAGCATCAAACCTTAAACGTTAAGGAAAGCAGTTATCTCTGGGGAATTAAAAGAAATGGCTGGAAAGGGAAATTTTACTTCTTATTTTATATCATTCTTAAATGCTGGGAATATGAGTTACGTGTATTTGGTGATTTTCAAATTCTTTTAATTTTACAAATATTTAAGGGGAAAAAAGCATTACATAAATGCCTACTCTTCAACTGCAGCCAGACGATTTTACACACACGTTACCCAAGGCACACATTTTCAATCACTAGCCTCTTCACACACACACACACACACACACACACACACACACACACACACGTACACTTTTTCAGCAGGTGGGGAAACTCATCCCACAGTGAGGAAGACATGTCCCCAAGGTTATATAACCAGTAAGCCAGAGCAAGGGCCCATGGTCCACTCAGGCTATTGCCCTGAGCTCTCCACAGCTCACACTGCCCCCGTGGCCTTCAGAGTAGGTCTGTCCTTCGTGTGCCCATTCATCCAGTCCACTAATACTAAGGCCTCCCCTCGGTTTAGCACCATACTTGGTTCTAGAAAGAGCTGCAAAGATGAACAAGGCAAGATTTCTGCCCTTAAGCAGCTCACAGTCTCTCCTGCTATTAATAAGAAACAGAAGGAGACAGAATGGGTAGGGACAGAATAAACAGCTGGGGACTGCCCAGCTGCCCTGGGTGTTCTTGTGAGGTTGAGTCAGATGAAGACTCTGATCCCCTTTTTCTTGAGTGGCCTTTGGGCTGGAACATGGCAAAGATGCCCTCCATGCTGTGGTATATCTCAGCTAGCTCAATCAAACTCTTCGTTTTGTCCAAGGTAGACATACAGGTAGTAGAGAGTAAGGAGGGGAGGAAGGTATTTGTCGAAATACAAAGGGAGAGAAGGGCTCTGGTCATGGTGGGAGCTACCCATGGGCTGAAGGGCAAACCAATGGTTGGCAGAAGGGCGAGCTGTGAAGTTCACATTTATGTGCTGGCTAAAAAAGAAACAAATTCCTCTTACTTGGACTCAAAATAAACACAGACTTGCTGTTGGGCCCATGTGAGTTTTCTTAGGATTTGGGGGAATACTGTAAATGATCTACACGCCCATCTCCCCAAAAGTATGTGGGGATCACAGGCTGGGCTCTATTTGGACCATAAACAAAGGATCTAGAGAAGTGTGTACTTCATCTCAAAAGTTCACTTAATTTGGTTTTATTTCCCATGGAGTTGAACTTTTATTCAAATGGGAGTATGTATTATACCCTTGGCATGAGCCATGGTTTTCATAAGACATAGTACGTATGAGTGACCAAAGGGCCGATACACACATTGTTCATCAGAACCCCAAGGGACACGTCATGAAGGAAAAAGAACAAGAGCTAGGAAGTGCAGGATTTGACAGGTGGAGGGGGGAGGGACTCTTAAGGGCAGCAGTTACAATATGGGGCAAGGAAGAGACAGATGTCCCCTCCTGGGACACTGAGGGAACACGGCTCACCCAGCTTTGAAGCCGCAAGGAAGCTTGGCAACCACCTACTACCTCCCTCATGTCACAGGTGCACCATTGGAGAATCAGAGCGGTGAGATGGGCTGGCCAAGACCACACAGCACGACCCATCCCCTGGCCTGCCTGGCTGTGCTTTGTACTCGCTCTGTGAACATGCTGTTCCCTGAACAAGCAGAGGTTCAGAGACGGGAAGCTGGGGACACATACAAGAAATAGCAAGTCTGAGAGGGGATTTGATCTGAGGAGAAAATACACGGAGGGAGCTCGTGGGAGACAAAACTGGAAAGGGTCAATTGGGATTTGTTTCTGGAAGATGTTGATGAGGAGGCCAAGGGGTCTGGATCTTATTTCCATGTTGGTGACAGAGAACTCCTACGTGTGTTGGAGCAGAGCTCAGACAGCAAACTTGCTATTTTTTGTCCCCAAGCACACATGAGGACATCTGATTGGGAGCGAGGAAAGACCTTCAGAGTTCCAGGAAAGAGCCCACCTTGATTTTTCATATTTTCTCTCTGAAAACTACAAAAACTCCTTCATAATATCATTCTCCTTCAAAAAATTTTACATAACTTCTTTTCCTTCTTTTCTAACAGGAAAGCCATGCATGCCTATTTATGAACTTCCAATTTTACAAAGAACCAAAATGGTTCCTATGAGCTCCTCAGCTAAAACCAAACTCAGTTAATATTTTGACATTTTTTCCTCAGAGTTTTTGTTCTGTGGATTTTACATCATTATTTAATAACTTTATATAACTTTGCAACTTCTAATTTCACTTAATATAAAACCATAAATTCTAAAATTATCTAAAATGCTCAAAACCAGGGGCACCTGGGTGGCTCAGTCAGTTAAATGTCCAACTTAGGTTCGGGTCATGATCTCACAGCTCATGAGTTCAAAGTCTGCATCAGGCTCTGTGCTGACAGCTCAGAGCCTGGATCCTGCTTCAGATTTTCTCTCTCTCTCTGCCCCTCTTCTGCTCATTCTCTCTCTCTCTCTCTCTCTCTCTCAAAAACATTTGTGAAAATTTTAATTCTCAAAACTATCATTTTAAAGGCTTATAATCTACATATTTAGCCATAACTTCAGTGCTGGGCATTTAGAGCATTTCTTTTTCCTACTTAATGCTACCTTATTGTGTGTAACTTTTGTCCCCTTCAGAGTATTTCCTTAGAATAGACTCATAAACGTGAAATTCCTACATCAAATAGTATAGATGGGTTTTAAGGTCATTCATACACCTCATCGAATTGATTTATAAGTCTGGGGGCATTATGATACATACAAATAACATATAACTCTAAAAACTAGAGTTTTTATTGAATGAAAGTAGTTTCTTTGTTTTAATGACTTTTCTTTAATTTCAAAAATATTTCATATCTTAGGGCACCTGGGTGGCTCAGTCGATCAAGCATCCAACTTTTTTTTTTTTTAATTTTCTTAACGTTTATTTTTGAGAGAGACAGAAAGAGAGGAAGGGAAGGGCAGACAGAGAGAGAGACAGAATCCCAAGCAGGTTCCAAGCTGTCAGCATGGAGTCTGATGCGGGGCTCAAACCCATGAACCATGAGATCATGACCTGAGGTGAAACCAAGAGTTGGACACTTAACCGACTGAGCCACCCAGGTGCCCTTTAAGCGTCCAACTGTTGATCTCGGCTCAGGTCATCTCACAGTTCATGACTTCAACCCCCATGTTGGGCTCTGTGCTGCTTGGAATTCTCTCTCCCTTTCTCTGCTCCTACCCCAGTTGGGTGCTCTCTCTCTCTCAAAATAAATAAATAAACTTTAAAAAATTTTAATTTCATATTTGAAGAAAAATTCTCCATAAAATTAGACTCAGGGGGAGGGGGGAGGAATACAGCTTCCATGAAATTCAAGGTCTACTCACCCTGGACCACTTTTGCTTTCTCCTGTCTTCTGACCAGTGCTCCGCCCCTCCCTTTCCTCACTACCTACCCCACCCAGCCTCTCCCAGCCATTCTGATTCCCGGATGTTGTCTGTTCAGTGTTTATTAAGGGGGATTCCATCTTGTATTTCCTCATAAAGGGCCTGAGTCCACACACAGAAGCTTATGCACCCTTTCCCAGGGCTTTGGAAAGTAAAGTTTGAAACGAAAAGATTAACGGTGCTTTCCTGATCTCCATGGCTTGTGTGTTTCTCATTATCTTCCTTTGGATGCAGTCACTGGCTCTTGTTCCAAAGCCATACAAGGCCAGTCCTTGCTCCTCCTAGAGCAAGGAGACTTTGCTAGGGCTGATGCGATGGAGTGAGGCGAGTCACCAGCCTCCTGCAGAGTCAAACCCCCCTCTTCTCTTTTCCTCCCGGTACAGCTCTGCTCAGACTCCGTCACTGTCCACCTGCCCTTTTGCTTTTCTCCTAACGAGCTTCCCCACCTCTACCTCCTTCCCTTACAATCTTTCTCATATACTGCAGCACAATCGGGTCTTCCTGGAGCAAAATGTGTATCATCTTACAGCTCTGCTCAAGCATCGGCAGCAGATCTGTTACTCTCACGGGAAGCCCAATATTTTAGAATGGATCAATAAATATGTACCAGGTCCTTTATAATGGGTACACATTATGTGCCATAGAGGCTATACCATGAGTTCTGGGTCTGGTTTGGGGAGCTAACATAGACGTGTGAAAAGTCACAAGGCTCCAGCCCCCACCTCCTTCCAGTCCTCCAGGCCTGCATGTGTGACAGGCATTTCTCATACTCAACATGTTTCAAACGGCATTTACTCTCTTCTCCCCAAATCTATGTGTTTCATAGAACGGTTCCACTATCTTGGCTCCCAAGACAAGACAGATACATGTCAGGAACATGGGGAGATCTGACGGGCAGGTGGGTTTGGTCTTGTAATGTCCATCCAAATCCAACTGTCTACTTACTTTCTTGGTTGTGCTTAAGAACATAAAGGGATACAGAAACAAATAAGATACGCCCCCACTGCAGTGAGCATATAATGTTCTGGGGGAGACATAGAGCTTCTTGTCCATTGTCAACTCATCCACCCAAACTGTGCCTCACAAACCTGGGTCTCCAGATCCACCCTCCCCACCCCCCTCAACCATTCACTTCAGGAAAAGTGGACTAGGACATCTCTGTGTATTTTCATGATTCTCCAGTACTTGTCTTCTACCAATACCCAACTGATTCAGATATTAGAACGGCCATAATATCCAGGTGTATCAGGAACCATGGATAAAAAACATTAACAAATATCCCCGCCTTGGATGACTTTACAATGTGGGGAGAGACACTGATACCTGAACAGATAATTTCCAGATCATACTGTACGTGGCCAGACTATGGGGCTGCAACAAACACAGAGAGAAGGGACCTTCCAGCCCAATCGAAGGTTCAGGAAGATGCAGGGAAAGTGAAGTGAGGAGGGGGGAAATCTGAGTGGGGAGTAGCTGGCTCAAAGTGGAGACACCAGAACTTGCACCCAGGTTTGTCTGCCTCTCCAGTTTATGTTTTTCTCACCATCCTGTTACATGGCAGGCTTTCAATGGATATTCATTGGATGCAAGAAGAAATGAATGACTACATGAGTACGTGACACTTCTTCCAATGGAGAGAATTGCTGACATGTCAGCTCTAATAGTAACTTTGGCTTTTAAACCTCCATGTTCTGACCAGCTGATCCAATCAGCTAGGGAATCTCGAGGAAGTCCTGCAACTGGGCGGGTGATTCTCAACACAGGAGGCGCTAATTCACTCCTACAGCCTCTCAGAATTGGTTGGAGGTAAAATAAAGTCTGGAATTGAGGAGGGGGCTCCCCACTCTTGTCCACACCTCCTCAAAACAAACATACAAACAAACAAAACAAAACAGAAAACAACCTGCTAGTGTCCCGGGCTATGCAGACAATGGGAAACAAAGTGAAGTAAGCGTAGAGCTCCAAGAGCTATGGCAAAAATTCCCATAGAATCCCACGCTAAACCACGCTGGCCCCAGAACACCCTGGAGAGGAAAAGGGATCCTAATTCTCCTACACCCATCTCCCCTGAAATTTGGTTCTGGAAGGAGAGCCAGGGTCTCTAAGACTTAAAGATCAGAGCAGCGTGCCCACATCCTCCAGCATGGCTGCCTTCTCTCCGCCCACCCCTCCCCCTGCTCCACTGTGTTTGCAGAACAGATGCCTCTGCCAGCGGCCTCCCTCCCCGCTCTCCCTGCACTTCCTGCTCCTCGGCCCAAGCCTCTGCCTTCCGTCTCCGTATGCTTGGCACACACGCAGAGAGCTTGGAGCTGGAGTGTGCCATCATTTCACAATTCACAAGCCCCAAATAAGAGACAGGTGGTGGGATTCTCCCAGAGAATCTCCCAGAGAATCCCACTGTCTGAGTCTGGCTGCCTGGGGAACAGCCCAGAGGTGGGCTGGGCTGAGGCTACTGTTTTAGGAGATCCTACCCAACCCTTTCCGGGCTTTTTGAGTCCTTGGTCCCGACCATTTCTCCTCAGAATTTCCTCTTGGCTCCTCTCAGTTCTCGAGGAAAGTCAAAACTTACTTTGAACAGTTAATAGAATCAAGTTGTGGAAGAAGGAGTCAGCTCAATAAAATTACAGTCGGCTTCTTCAGAGGAGGTGGTTATGAAATGGGCCTTGGCATGTCACAGACTCCTTGGTACAAATATCTGGATCGATTTGGGGCACAGGACACTTCACTACCCGCTAGGGAACTGCTTTATGATTTTGCTTCTCCATGATAGATGAAGATGGGCTTGCAAATTTTGCCACTGGGACAAAAGATTACAGCTATGTCCTTAACTTCAAGGAAATGTTTTGGGTTCATCTCATCAGGCAGTACCAGCAAACTTGTTTTCTTTCTGTAAAGGCCCAGATAGTAAATATTTTAGGCTTTGTGGGCCATCAGGTCTCTGTCATAACTCTTCACCTTGTCCTACGTAGCACAAAAGAAGCTGTTGGCACTATGTAAATAAATGAGCAGGGCTGTGTGCTAATAAAACTTTATTTACAAAAACAAGCAGCAGGCTGGATTTGGACCACCGGCTGCAGTGTGCCAATCCCTGACATACACCATGTGTTCTGTGCAGGAGTGCCAGTTTGAGGAGGGGATGATGTTCCCTGACCCCCTTAGGAAGGAAGTTGCTGCTTTGGTATGAGAAAACTTTGAGGCCTACTTGTCTACTATGACCTAAGGAACCAAAAATAATATCAGAAGCTGCATGTTAACACAATCCTCAGGTGCTTTGCCCACATTACATCTGGAGACCAGTGTGTCTCAAACACCAAATTACAGGGGAACCTAGGGGACTCAGTCGGTTGAGCGTCCGACTCTTGATTTCAGCTCAGATCATGATCCCAGGGTCAGGGGACCAAGCCCCTCATTGGGCTCTGCAGTGAGCATGGAGCCTGCTTAAGATTCTCTCTCTCTCTCTCTCTCTCTCTCTCTCTCTCACTCTGCCCCTCTACCCCACTTATGTGTTCTCTCATTCTCTATCCCTCCCCAAAAAAAAAAAAAACTTAAAAAATAATTACAGGGGCACCTGGGTGGCTCAGTCGGTTGAGCGTCCGACTTCGGCTCAGGTCATGATCTCATGGTTCGTGGGTTCAAGCCCCGCATCGGGCTCTGTGCTGAGGAATAGTTCGGAGCCTGGAGCCTGTTTCAAATTCTGTGTCTCCCTCTCTCTCTGACCCTCCCCTGCTCACGCTGTCTCTATCTCAAAAAAATAAATAAATAAAACATTAAAAAAAATAATTACAGACTCTGAGGTCTGAGGTCTGAAACTCTGTATCTTCAACAAGTTCCCAGGTGACAGCGATGCTATCAGTGAATGATGCTTTGATTAGCAAAGATCTGCTTTGGAACATCCTCTATAAAGCCCAGTTCTGGGATGAAACATGGGAGCAGATGGGTTCCAGCTGCCCACCACCACCAACCCCGTTTCTCAACCCCCAAACAGATAATGCATGTGGAACACTATGCTAAATGCTACACAAAAGCAAATCCACCTAATAGACACTCAGGCCTTGGCTAAAAGGTTCTTGTAATCTCTTTTTTTTTGGGGGGGAGGGGAGGGCAGAAGCTCATGCACATAAAAAATTAATCAATATAAGAGGTCACATGAATGTCTGAGACAATGAGACATCAGTGGGCAATTCTGACAAATGTTATGAATGTCCAGAAGGGATACCCCAACCCCTCTCATCCTTCACAAGAGGAGGGACCCGGAGCTCCATGCCCAGGAAGCAGGAACTTTGAATAAGTTCAAGCACAGAAAGAAATTCAGTAAATGTTGCCAGCCAGGAACACTTAACATCATTCCTGCGGCCCACAATCTGAGGCTAAAATAATTAATATAATATGAGAAATTATAGGGCAATGAAAATGGAAACAGTGGAAATAAGATTCTTGCTAGCAGCCCTAGATGTACTCTGAGGGTGATGCAGGCTGTGGCTGACCCTTAAGTCTCTTATAAGCCATGAAGACCAAAGGAAAACCAAGAGACCAACACCTTAGAACATGCTGCCTTCAAGTGTTTCACTCATATAGATTCTTAGGCATCTGAATATTTCCCCCCGCCACATCGGCTCAGAACTGCACCCCTACTCGGCAAGAGAGGCATCTGAAACTGGCATCCTCAGAAGCAACGTCATCCTTCCCTCCTTGGGCTTGTACCATGCAGATGCTGAATCCCTAAGATGGCGTCCAGATGCCGCAGCCCAGCCAGCAGTCAGAGCTCTCTCCCCAGAACCCACCTCCTTTCCAGCGCTCTCTCCCACCATTCCTCGGCCCTAACCCTCTGCTCCCCATAGACTACCAGCTGCTCCCTCCCCTCCATTCCCACATCCAGTGCCATCTTTGTTCGCAGCTCACTCCTTGTCCTTGCTACTAAGGTCAGCTCTGCTGCTAGGGACCAACCCATCCCTCGGCCTCTGCATACCGCACTGCTGCCCTGTACCCCCACACTTGGCCCCAGCCCCACCCCTCCACAGTCGGGGACCACCCAGCCCCAAGTGCCATCCCCTACCATCACCACTCAACCCCCTCTGCGCACCTCCTTGAGCACGGTTCTCTCTTTTGTTCCTTCCCTTTCTTGCTGGCCATGAGCGCTTGGGCTAGAATGATCTCTCACTTCTATCCTTATGCTTTCAAGTCACTTGCAGAGTCCCTCGCACATCACAGGTGCCCAATAACAGTTACCACTTTTGTAAGTAAAGCTGTGACCCAAAGTCCTTGGGTCCCACGCTGCTCTCCAGCCCCACGGCTCCTTGTACATCACCACCGTCCATTCGCAGCTCATGCTTTTCAGAACATTGTTGGAGCCCAGTTAATCTAGAAATGTCCAAGCCAGCTGCACACCTGACCTCCTCTCTCCTGGGCAGGCTTGTTCCCTCAATTTCTAACTAGTCTCTCCTCTCCTGCGTGGCACACCCGCAATAGCTGTGGCTCTCTGATTAGTCAGACACTGGTCCTCACCTTGTCTTTCCTATAATGATCCTGGCACAGCCAAACTCAAAAATCTCGGATGCCAAGGTTTATGTAGCAATGTGGTCACAGCGCCTCTTTTATCTCAACCGTAACGTGCTCTGTAACAAGCAGACACCTCCCAGGTTTGTCCCGGTCATGGCTCCGAATGTCACCCATCCCCACACCACCCCCACCTGCAACCACCCCCCCCCCAGGCTGCACTGTCCCCATGCCCTGGAAAACACGTCCTCCGAGACACCTGATATCAGAACCTCCCATCCAAGACACTCGTGAGAAACAGACCAGTCCTCGGCCACTTGCAGTGGGAGAAAGACGGCTTCTAAGTCACGAAGGAGAATCAAGCCCCGGTTGGAAACACAAACTTTTCCTTTAAAGGAGAAGCTCACATTGGCAGTCCTGCTCTTTTGAGCTGGAAGAGCCATTTGGGGAGAGAGAGGAAAGGAAGATGGTGTGAATGACAAATGGAGAGAAGGAGACAAAAAGAAAAAAGCGAGAGGAGGGAGGCGTGGGGTGGGGAGGAGGTGGGGGGGGCAGACTAAAAGAACGAAGACCCCCGGAGGAGAAGGGGCAGAGGGGGAGGGGAGAGGAGGGAACGACGAAAGGGGAGGAAAAGGCGGGGAAGACAGGCTGGTCGTTCTGCCGGCTCACGAACGCTGGCCTCCAGTCCCGTGGCGAGCTTGACCGTGTCCCCCGGGCGCTCTAACAGCCACGAGGGGACAGAGTCTCCATAGGCTTATGTAACACTGGGCTGGGCTGGATGGATACCAGAGCCCCGCCCTGGGGCCCAAAACAACCAACCAAACATAACCGGAGGAGCTGATCTCCAAAGGCTATCGGTAACCTCTGCTCTCGGTATTCATGGCAGATGCCAACCTTGACCGTACGTTCAGATCAGCCCCATGTTCTGGAGCATCTATTAATAACACCGCCTTTCCCTCACAAGTGTTCCCATTTAGATGCTAAATTACTTGGTCCTCCTATTAATAGGAGACACAGGAAACTGAGACTGAAGCCTCTGGACAGAATGAAATACTTAATGTCGTCATTCTCAGAAAAGGAGCAAGAGACCAGAGGGACTCTGTCCCGGGAGAGCAGAAGGACTTGAGATAGTTGTCGGTGTAACATGATAGTGGAGGTGGGGGGCGGTAGCCAGACGAGGCTTTACAAGACAAGGCGGTAGATGGTACAAGCCGTGGATACTGATAGTAATTTCTGGAAACAGTCGCCTGAGATTGGGTAGCAGGGGAAGAAAAGGCCACGGTGACAGTTTCTGAAAGGTAAAGTGGAACGATCCATAGATGAATCATGTCTGAGGAATCTCGTGTAATAGAAAAAAGTCTGCAGTAACTTCTAGTTGGTGGTTACATTGTAGCTATGACTTATTCATTCTCAGCTGCACATCATGAAGGCTCCAGTCCAGCCGTTTTAGCTCTTCTGGTATCAAGAGTCTATCTGAAGTCTATTGGAAGAGAGGGAGGGAGGGGTGAAGGAAGGAAGGAAGGAAGGAAGGAAGGAAGGGAGGGAGGGAGGAACAAATGAAAGAAGGAAGGAAGGAAATACATTAGTTTCAAGGCAATCTTTGAGAAGAAAGGGACCCAAGGTATTTTATCATCACAAGGAGGTGAAGGAGAAATGTGGAAGGGGTTTAGTCCTTCGATAATAAATGGCAAGGAGTATATAACCCAATGAGCATCCTGAGAGTGAGAAGCAATCTCCTGGAAAATGTGAGAAAATGCCACTTTTCCCTCCTGCCCTCATCCTTCACCCTCAAGGACTCACGGCTCCATATTATTTACTCAGCCATCTACTCATTCAGCAAGTTCTACGGGAGCCATAAGGAGTAAGCCAGCGGGTTCCCCCCGAGCGTCTTCTGTGTGCCAGACCCTTGCTGGATGCAGAGATGGACGTGTGAAGGAGACAGGGTTTCTGCCTTCGGTGAGCTCCAGGCTGGAAAGGTCTCAGACTCGTGGACTTACTACAAGTTTAGATTCATTAGTCATTAGTGGAATCCAACTCTGCTAAAGGATGAACTGAGAAGTCCCATGCAGCCAAGATTCACCCGGAGCAGACCACCCTGAGGTGGGGGAACGCTTCCTAGTTCCTCATGGACGCATAGATGCTCTGACGTGCCCCACACACCTCTCTCTGCCTTGAGTCCCAGAGCTAAGTAAGTACCCCAGGTCAGGTTTTCATTCCCTCAAAGCTTATTACAGAACTCTGGTTCGATTACCCAGATTTTAATAGTTCTCTGAATTATTATTTTTCTCTAAGCCATCTCAAATTATTGCTGGATGAAGGCAACTTGTAAAAACAATAAGTGAATGTAATTGTAGTATTAGGAGAGACCTAGATGGATGTGGGAACCCTGAGATTCCAGTGGACCCTGTCGAGACAGGGAAGGTCAAGATACCCTGGGCCACTCGGAGTCAGGGAAGACACCCCAGGATCAGCCGCTAATTGAGGTTAGCCACATCTGGATCCATGAGCGTGAGGAGTGAACTGACATTCAACATCATACAATCCGAACCATGGTCTCCTCTGATACCAGCTCTCGGCACAGAACCCACGTGCTCAACATTCCCTGTGACACCAGCCAGCTAAGTGAGGGGCTCCAGAGAGCCCACACTGGCAGCAGGTGGAGTCCCCTCCTCCCCTCGCCTCCAGTCTCATGGGGTGACAGCTTCAGTGACTGGCCTTACTTACATCCATGGGTGCAGAACATTCTCTGAGGAACGGGGTCCTTGACGACAGTTAACTTCTGCGTGTCTTCAGTTGTCGCAACGTCTTTGCGTCAAGCCACAAGCCTTGGAACTTTCTAGAGCATGGAACCCCAGGCCGCTTATAGATATCCCTTTATGGAAGGGGAAGAAAAGGGAAAGCAATGTTGCATTACAAACTTTGCTTCACTCACACTTTCTGTCCAACACAACGCTGTTGTGCTCGACTGTCACACAGAGACCCCCACAAGTACCCCGGTCACTGATGGGGTCGCAAAGAGGTTCTGTTTAGGAGGGCTGCACCTGTTGATATTTATCAGTTTAGAAATTAGGAGCCCCTGGGTGGCTCAGTTGGTTAAGCGTCCAACTTCGGCTCAGGTCATGATCCCACAGTCAGTAGGTTCGAGCCCCGCATCGGGGTCTGTGCTGACAGCTCAGAGCCTGGAGCCTGCTTCAGATTCTGTGTCTCCCTCTCTCTCTGCCCCTCCCCAACTCGCTCTCTGTCTCTGTCTCTCATAATAAAATAAAATAAAATAAAATAAAATAAAATAAAATAAAATAAAATAAAATAAAATAAAATAAATAAAATAAAATAAAATAAAATAAATAAAATAAAATAAAATAAAATAAAATAAAATAAAAAAGAAATTAAAACAGAATGTTAAGGGGAGGCTGGGTGGCTCAGTCAGTTGAGCATCCAACTTCGGCTCAGATCATGATCTCACGGCTTGTGGGTCCAAGCCCCATGTTGGGCTCTGAGCTGTCAGCACATATTCTTCGGATTCTGTGTCTCCCTCTCTCTCTGACCCTCCCCTGCTCATGCTGTCTCTCTCTCTCTCCCTCTCTCTCTCTCAGAAATAGATTTAAAATTTTTTTTAAATTTTTTAAATAAATAAATAAATAAAACAGAATGTTAAATTTATCAATTACTTAAAATAATAATTATTCCATTTTATTATTAATGTGTAATTTCTTAAAAATTATTGTTAAATTATTGTGATGATTATATGTGAATGTATTTTTTAAATAAAAATAGCTATTTTCAAAAAATGCTTATTGGGAACAGTGGCATTATTTAACATTTAAAAAAATCTCATTGAGGGGCACCTGCATGGCTCAGTCAGTTGAGCGTCCAGCTCTTGATTTCAGCTCAGGTCAAGATCCCAGGCTTATGGGATTAAGCCCCATGTTGGGCTCCACACCGGGCATGAGACCTGCTTGGGATTCTCCCTTTCTCTCCCTCCCTCTCCCTCCCTCCCTGCCTTTCTCCTGCTCTCAAAATAAATACACTTAAAATCTCACTGATATCTGGCTTAATCGAAGACAGATTTTCACATCCGCTTCTGAATTCAATTTGTTGCAATATCACATATCACGTACCCTCTCAAAAATTCCACCATATAATCATGGGAGAGGGAGAGTGAAACAAAGCCAAGTATCCTAGGATTGTTGGGAAAATAGTTTTGTTCTCATGGATCCCCTGGGAAGGTCTCCAGAGCTCCCAGGTCTGTCCAGACGGCCCTTGAACCACCATCGCATACGATCAGAGTAGGTCTCACTTCCCCCTTGGACTATCACAACTAGTGATGCCACTAGTTATCAGTTACCTGAGAAGTCTTCTAGAACTATCTACACATAAATGTAAATATGTGGATGTACAGTTCTTATTAATTTTTTTAAAAAATTAAGTATGAGCACCCTCTACCTCTCACCTAGGGTGTTCTGTTACACATGTTGGGGTACCTGCATTCTAGCATACGTCATTATGTCATTTCCTTCATTTCTGCAGGTCTCTGTTCTCCACTAGATGGATATGACACTGGGTAACTCTGTATGGTGCCACAGTGTTCAGATGGGTTACTGAACCTCTACTCTGAGTTGCCATTGTCTTCAGTGAAAGACACGGAACTTAATGGGAATAAAGTGGCCTGGCAGGAAGAACAGATGCCACATATATTAGTACAGCTCCCTTCTGCCTTCTAGTTCCCTAAGAAGGCATGCAACTGAAGTATTCAAAATTTGAAAAAAATATCCAAATTTTTGCTTTATTACTGGGGCTTGCCAAGTATTATACTTAGGGCTTATTCACTGTGGCAGAAAGGCTTGTGTTAACCATCTCTGTTCCTATTTAAAAAAATTTTTTTTAATGTTTATTTATTTTTGAGAGAGAGAGCCAGAACATGAGTGGGAGAGCGGCAGAGAGAGAGGGAGACACAGAATCTGAAACACCCTCCAGGCTCTGAGCTGTCGGCACAAAGCCTGATGTGGGGCTGGAATCCACCAACCATGAGATCATGACCTGAGTCAAAGTCAGACGCTTAACCAACTGAGCCACCCAGGCATCCCTCTCTGTGCCTATTTTCATAGGAATGTTTAGAAACACCAACCTCTCTTGAAACACATTCACTGTCATCAGTGTCACATAATTGTGGAGCCAAGAAGGCAGGATCGGGGGGCAGCTGGGTAGTTCAGTCGGTTAAGCGTCCGACTTCAATTCAGGTCATGATCTCACCGTTTGTGGGTTCGAGCCCCGCGTTGGGCTCTGCACTGACAGCTCAGAGCCTGGAGCCTGCTTCAGATTCTATGTCTCCCTCTCTCTCTGACCCTCCCCTGCTCATGCTGTCTCTCTCTCAAAAATAAATAAAAAACATTAAAAAAAAAAAAGGCAGGATCAGGGTCTAAGTGTCCACAGACAGTATTTCTGAAAACAATTTCCCTGTCATACTAAGTTAACAGAGATTAACCCTGTTAGGTTATGACTTCCCTAACATAGAAACACGGAATACCCCTCACCTAAAAGAAACCCTTACCTCATAGGGATAAGTTGGTCTAATTACATTGCAGGCTGCAAACACTAAAACTTATGTAGATCAATGAGGGTTCACTTCCTCACTCTGAGATTTGTTAACTATAGAATCTTAGCTTCCACTTACTTGTAAAATTGAGAAGGGGATAATGATACCTATCTCATAAGTCATTAGGAATAAGTGGAGGGATACCTGGGTGGCTCAGTCCTTTGAACGTCTGACTCTTGATTTAGGCTCAGGTCATGATCAACCCCAGGGTGGTGGGATGGAGCCCTGCATCGGGCTCCACACTGAGCATGGAGCCTTCTTGGGATTCTCTCTCTCTCCGTCCCTCTGCTTCACTCCCCAAATCGCATGCATTCTCTCTTTCTCTCAAATTAAATTAATAATAATAATTGTAATTATCTATAAAATGTGCCTACCACATAGTAGGTATTCAATGCTTGGCAATTGGTAGCCCCTTCCTTTTTTGTTCTACGAACAGAAATAAGATAGGAGACTGATCTTATGTCCTGGACTGGGCTAGCTTTTCACGGAAAATCTCAGTGGTGTAACCTCTTAGAAAGCCTGGAGATTTAAAAGACTGGGGCAAGAGAAGATGGTAGAGATTTTTTTTTTTTCCTACAAAAAGGATTTCCTGAGATGATGGTCATCATCTGATGCTGAACAAGAGACACAGGTGTGCTTTCCGACATTTCTGTTTCAACCTTCTAGTCTGCCTCCGAACCCACACAGGACAGTATGCTTTGCACTTTGAAGTTCACAGGCCCTAGAGAAAACCCCCCAGGTTTGGAGGAGCCCCCTGGGTGAGGCTGGGAAAAGAGAGATTTACCCCTGAACGATTCCTAGGAGTAGGACCAGCGGCTGCAATAAGCACGGGACGGACGCATCATGACCTCCGCTTACAGACGAGGAGACTAAGGTTTGGAGACGCTAGGTAAATTTCCCGAGGTAGGCACAGCTAACAAATGCAGAGTCAGAATTCAGAACCAGGGCTGTCCTACTCCAAAGCCCGGCTGTGGATCCGTGTCATGGCGCGTGGCATTCTCCATCTAGAAAGGACACCAGACCCGCTGTGAACCAGCAAGGCCAGTGGCTTCATAGAGACGGTCTCACAAGAGAGACAAATTATCTGTAGCTGTAAGTTAATGGTTTTATCACCCCAATATTGTAACTGAAATCAAAATCAAAGTTCTTCAGAATATCATCCCTAAGCTAGATACAAAAGTAAGAAGAGCAGGACACCAGAGCCGAGATTTAGTTAGCTTGGGATTTGTACATTATTTATTTTATTTAATTAGTGTTTGATTGGGTCAGTTATTAAGATTAATAGGTTGTTTCCGTTTATAGATTATTCTTTTTGAATAATAGATAAATCACGTAATATTGATCCAATATAGTTTCTAGCTCCTAGAGTGTCTCAGGTGCTACAGATGCTATAGATGAAGAAAACATGTCCCTTGGCCCCAAAGAAGGTATAATGCATATGATAAGATATAATGGATATAACCATATATGTCTTTGGGTTGGTGAGGTTATAAGATAGACAAGAACAAGGTACTAAAAGGAGAAATCCAGCCAGTGGGGGGTTCAGGAAAGACCTGAAGGAGTGAGATGGCATTAGTTAGCTCCCTCTTGAAATATGAATAGGATTTTGCCAGCCTTGAAGAGAGGGGTGGCAAGGCCAGAGAGGCGATGGGCTTGCCCTGCCAGGGGGGGTGCTGTAGACGAATGACAAGGGGCAAAGCGCCCAGACAGAGCCTGACACAGAATAATGACGTCTGGAAGGGAAAAGAAATAAATAATAATGTGGAGAGGATTGAGGGTTGACCGGTGACTGGCTACTGCAGGGAAGAAGGGAAGAGTCAAAGGCACCCAAGTTTCCAATGTGCGTGTGACCAGGAACAGGTCACTATCAATAAAAGCTGAGGAAACGGGAAGAGGAACTGGTGTGTAAGGGAAGAGCATGAGTTTGGTTTTGACCATGAACGGCTGGTTTCCTTAAGATGGAAACAGGCAGGGGCTTCTGGCTGGCTCAGTCAGTTAAGCATTCAACTCTAAATTTTGACTCAGGTCATGATCTCATGGTTTGTGAGATCGAGCCCTGCACTGGGCTCTGCACTGACAGCGTGGAGCCTGCTTAGGATTCTCTCTCTCTCCGTCTCTCTCTGCTCATCACTTTCTCTCACCCTGTCTCTCAAAATAAAATAAAAACACTTTTTTAAAAAGATGGAAACAGGTAAACACGCTGAAGAGACAGAAATTTGGGTCTGGCATTTAAGGGAATTTGGTGCGAGAGATACCTATTTGAACATCAAATACATAAAAGCAGTATGTGAAGCCTGCGGCAGATAAAATGATCTGGGAATAAGGAAGGGAGAAAAAATGAAGACAAAACATTGGGGCCTGGCTGCCTCGAGTGGAAGAACATCTTCCAGTAAGACACACAACTTAAAAACTTAACTCAAAAACAGTTCCTCCTCACAAAACATCCCAAGCCCTTGATCTAACCCAGCACCTTTATCTCGCAGAAGAAGAAAACCCAGGCTCAGAGGGCTACCTGATTTACCTAAGGCCCCCCAGCTGCTTAGGCGCAGAACTGAAACTAGATGGTAAGTGACCGTTGGGGATTAGCATCGACTTAGCAACTTAGCCTTGCACGTGCACCGTATGATACGGCCGGATTCACAGGAGCCTGAGAACAAACTGGAAACTTCATTTATCTCTGCTACATCAGTCCAGCACTGTCACAGTGCCTGACCGCATAATCAGCTCAGGGTTCAAACCACATCTGACTCATCTTGTTGTCACCGCCCCTCTGCCCTGACCACTGTCTCTGCCACCCGGGGTTATTACAGAGTACAAAACTCACAGCTGATGTTCTTCTGAATGTGCACATGATCATAGACTTCCAGGGTTGAGGGAACTTAAAGTACATCTAGTATTAGTGTAACTTCCATGGACACAGACCCATGAAGTTCAGTGACCCGAGAACCCGTTAGTAGGAGAATCAGACCAAAATTCCAGTCTCCTGCTTCTTTCCATTTCACTGCCAGCCGTTAGTGCAGGAGATTTATACTAAAGACAAACTCCCGAGTCTAATTTCTTCAAATGTATACCCTGAAGCCGTCTCCCCTTAAGATACTTCTTTGAAAAAGAGCTGCATGGTCCTGAAAGTTTGTGGGGAGTCGAGGTGCTTAATACCATATTAAAGACCTCGGCAAGTCCTACAGCAAAGGAACCTGGGTCGCTCTCTAAGAATATTTCCCAAACTTATTTGACCACAGAACTCCGGCTGTTGCCCTGCCCCTGCTCTTATCTCTTCAAAACCCCACAGGTTTCCAAAGATCGTATGTTGGGAGACACCACCTTTGTCAAATTAGCAAGATTTCTTTGGTCGGCCCCAAGGAGAAGTATCAAGACTGAGAGGTCCTTGGGGCACCTGGGTGGCTCAGTCGGTTAAGCGTCCGACTTTGGCTCAGGTCACGATCTCATGGTTTGTGTGTTCAAGCCCCGCGTCCGGCTCTCTGCTGACAGCTCAGAGCCTGGAACCTGCTTTGGATTCTGTGTCTCCCTCTCTCTCTGACCCTCCCCTGCTCTCTCGCTCTCTCTCTCTCAGAAATAAATAAAACATTAAAAAATTAAAAAAAAAAAAAAAGACTGAGAGGTCCTCAGGGTGGGAACCGGGTGGGGAAGCGGTGAGAGGCAGAGAAGGAGAGAGAGGCGACACATGGTTCCAGCCCAAGAGCCATCCGCTCTGCCAGCCACAGAGGCTGAAACAGCTATTTGGGAAATTCTGACTTGGGGTCCTGGTCAGAAGAGTCAGACACTGGTCTCCAACCAAGAGTTCTTGTGGGGAAATGGGCTCTTTGGGTGCTCACGGCCACCCATCACCAGCACGCGAGCCTCCCAGGGCGGTGGGCACCATTACCAGCAATGCTCTCTCCTCGTGTCCTTCCACAGCTGCTCAGGCTTTCCCTGGCTCACTTCACCAGCTTGGTCCAAACCCAACCACATCTGGATGGCTGACAGCGGCCTTCTCCGGAGTCTCCTGACCCAATGCCTTCTCCCCTGCCATTGACCTTACACGATACAATCACATTCATTTTCTTAAAACAATACTTCACCTGCTTCAAGATATAAAAGCATGTTCTGAACTCCACAGCATCCCAAGCTCCCCTTAAGGTATTAAAACACAGCCGTGCAATGTCATTTCTCTGTGCTCCGCCGTGGAAATTCTACCACCCCGGGCTCACATCCTCTCTGTCAACTGAGCCGGCCGGCCGGAAGCAGTCCACCCTGTGCCAAGCCTCCACGCTTCCTGCTCCTTGCTTCCTGCCTATCCAATCCTGCCCAGGCTCATGCAGCGCCCGGCCCCAGAGCCCTGGCCGTGCCAACCCTTCCGGGAGTTCTCATGCTTGCAGACACTGCCTCGCGCCACGTGCATTTGCACAGGTTTCCTGTTTCCCGAATTTTCTGCTGGGTAATAAACCCAGGAAGAAACAAAAGACTATGCCTTACGATATTCAAGGCACTTAGGAAGCATTCAAAAACCGTCTTGCTGAATAAGGGAATTAATCCACATTGACCTCAGAACTATGAGTTAAGCAGAAAACTTCACGCCTAGAACACACTAGGGAAACTAACCTCATTCTGGCCCTCAAAGGCATTTAAATTTTTCTAATTCGATTGATCTTGGTTTTCAAAGATCAAAGGGAAGAAGATGGATTGATTGTGTCCCATCCCGGAGGACTCAGAGAGTTTTCGTTCTTTTTCTTCAAGACCGAGTTGTGCTTTCTGCTACCTTCTTGAAGGCTTTTTGCCACAGGCGGCTCCCCGGGGGAGAGTCTAGACTGAGTATATTACATGATATTTAAGCATGTATCTTTAAATTTTCCAAAGGTCTGGCCAAAAGAGTGTTCTTCTCAAGAACGTATTTTCTGTCGACAATTGTTTCTTCATTCATTCGTTGAATTATGCAGAAAGCATTTAGCAAGCAAGTCCCTGAGACACAGTGGTGGTTAGAAGACAATTCTGAGGCACCCACGGTCGAACACACTTTTGCTCAAAATGCATCCAAGGTATACACTGGCAACAAAATCACTTGAGGGAAGAGGTTTAAAAAAAAAAAAAAAAAAAACAGGTTCCCCGGACACTGCACAAAAAGCTTTTTTTTTTTGCAACTTTTTTTTTTTTTTTTTTTACAAATAGTTTATTGTCAAATTAGTTTCTACATAACACTCAGTGCTCATCCCCAAAGTGCCCTCCTTCATGCCCATCCCCCCCTCCCCCCCACATCCATCAGTCCTCAGTTTTTGTCAGCATTCAAGAGTCTCTCATGGTTTGCCTCTCTCCCTTTCCCCCACCATTTCCGCCCTTCTTCTCCCCCTTGTTCCTCCGTCAAGTTCCTCCTAATCCTCCTATACGTGCAAACATATGGTATTTGTCCTTCTCTGCCTGACTTATTTCGCTCAGCATAACACCCTCAAGGTCCATCCATGTTGCTACACATGGCCAGATTTCATTGTTTCTCATTGCCATGTAGTATTCCATGGTATAGATAAACCACATCTTCTTGATCCATTCATCTGTTGATGGACACTTAGGCTCTTTCCATGTTTTAGTTATTGTGGAGAGTGCTGCTATGAACATTGGGGTACATGTGCTCTATGCCTCAGCATTTCTGTATCCCTTGGGTAAATTCCTAGCTTCTTAATAAAAAAATTTTTACACTTACTCATTTTGAGAGACAAAGAGAGACAGAGCATGAGTGGGGGAGGCGCAGAGAGAGAGGGAGACACAGAATCCGAAGCAGGCTCCAGGCTCCCAGCTGACAGCACCAAGCCCAACTTGGGGCTCGAGCTCACGGACTGCGAGATCAAGACCTTAACTGACTGAGCCACCCAGGTGCCCCGAAACTTTCTTATTCAGTAAGTCTGTGGTGGGGCCTACATTTTAAAAAAATCTCTCCAGGTGATTCTGACAGATACTCAAGTTTGAGACCCACTGGCCAGTGGAAAAGACAGGCTTATAAGGAGATCATTATAAAACAGTGGTGCCTGCTTACAGTGGAAGGGAAGTTCATGATGTATAAGGGCGGTGCACAGAGAGAAACGAAGTAGTGCTAAAAAGTTAGGTGTGGCAATGAGAAAGACCTGCATTCAAACTCTGATTCTGCCACTGACTTCCTGTGACTCATGCTGTGTGTCCTTCTATATGAAATAGACTATCATTAAGGTTTCAGTGAGATTTTATATACATATATATATATATATATACACACTCACACATATACATAAAGGGCTTCATATAAATCTTAGTACACAATAAACATCACTGTGAATTCATCATGATCGTTTAATTATATTTTCTCTATTTTTTTTTTAGTTTATTTATTTTGAGGGAGAGAGAGAAATGGCAGGCGAGGGGAGGAGAGAGGGAAAGAGAGAGAATCCCAAGCAGACTCCACGCTGTCAGCACAGAGCCCGACACAGGTCTTGAACTCAATAACTGTGAGATCATGACCTAAGATGAAGTCGAGAGTCAGAGGCTCAACCAACCGAGCTACCCAAGTGCCCCATGATCATTTACTTATTAAAACATTTAAAAAAAAAAAAGAGAGAGGTTACTCTCCTTACTCTCCCTCTCTCTTTCTCTCAAAAATAAATAAATAAAAATAAGCACTTAAAACAGAGAGGGCAGATCAGACAGTCTTTCCTGAGAAAAACGGAGTCTGAATTTAATTTTAGAGCAGTGTCTCCAAGTCTAACTGTATTCTTGAAGCTCCCAAGATTTCTAGAATTTTAAAAATTTTATATCTACAATTCTATAATTCTTAATACAATACTCGTGAGAACCAGATACTGTCATGCAATTTCAGTGCCTGCCTTTTTATTTGTGTTCATGACTGCACAGACGCCAGGTGGGAGCCAGATCAGGTCAAGGACCAGTCCACAAACGGAACTGCACGGCCGGTTCCGTCTGCTCGCCATAGACGTCAATGCCACGTTCGTGCTGCGAGCGGATGTGGGATATGGACTCTGACCCCTTACATACCAACACCTACTGGTTCATGAGCAGAAACCTGAGGCATAAATACACAAAGCAGGATGGTTCTGTCTCTAATTCTATTAGTAATCGCACGAGATTCTCATCTGGAGCAACTTCAATGCCACCACAGTGCCAAACCTTATCTTCAAGTGGATAGACAGTTCAGCAAATTATCAAATGACACCTCATTAAAAATGACATTTGACCATTTCTTACTCGTAGTTCGATTAAGTATGAGATTTGATTTTCCTGAACTTATAAACCCTTGAGGCTATTATTAACAATTTGTTTAACATATTTATACCAATGGGCATTTTCTCCGTATGTATTTATTACATTTAAATAACAAACCCAGATCAGGGGCGCCTGGTTGGCCCAGTCGGGTAAGTCTCTAACTCTTGGTTTTGGCTCAGGTCATGATCTCACAGTTTTGTGAGTTTCAGCCTCCAATCGGGCTCTGTCCTGACAGCATGGAGACTGCTTGGGATTCTCTCTTTCTCTCTCTCTCTCTCTCTCTCTCTCTTTTTTTCTCTGCCCCTCCCCACTCGTGATGTCTCTATCTCTCTCCAAAATAAATAAATAAACTTTAAAAAGTTAACCAGGGGTGCCTGGGTGGTTCAGTCAGTTAAGCGTCTGAATGTGGCTCAGGTCATCATCTCACAATTCGTGAGTCGGAGCCCCGTGTTGGGCTCTGTGCTGACAGCTCAGAACCTGGGACCTGCTTTGGATTCTGAGTCTCCCTCTCTCTCTGCCCCTCCCCTGACTCACACTCTGTTTCTCTCTCTCTCTCTCTCAAAAATAAATAAACATTAAAATTTTTTAAAGCAAATAAATAAACAACAGACCCAAATTAAACATAGGGCAGGCCCTAAGGTCCCCTGGTTCCACTGTATCTTTACCCCCCACACGAGTGGTTAGTTCCAACCAACCATATCATGTGACACAGTAAAATAATGTTTTTAATTTCTTTTATTGCGTTTATAGCTATGTTTAACTTATAAATTTGGTTGGGCTTTATGGTTGCAGAAGAACTATAAGCATAAGAAGTATAAACCTAGTTTTACGTTTGTACATATTTTAATAACATCTATATAATCAACTACGCTGAGGAGCTGAAAAAACTTTTTGCTATAAAATATGTCTATATATTGCTCAGGTTTGAGGAACATCGAATTGGATAATCCCAAGGGAAGAGGTTTAGAGAACTGAGTCTAGTCCATCAGCACCTGTCTCCCATGAAAAGCCTTTCACTCCCCTTCTCTCACCAAGGGTAAGCAGTGGAGAATCCATTCCTTCCGAAATCCATGACCAAAGCCACCCCTGCAGCATGTCTGTCCCACATAGCCTCCTGTGCCATTTCGTTAACTTCTCAAAGCACCTACATCAGCATTAGGAAAACTACTATTCTGGGGGGGGGTGGTGAGGTGGCGGGTCAAAAGAATATCTTCTTTGAATGTAGAACACCCTTTACCTTATACTTGAAGCCATTTCCCTGGCCCTAAGAACTGTGGCTAGTGGTGTGACTGGGAATTGCTGAGATCTGATCAAAAGAAATGACGTGGGTCTAGATGGCACCGCACTTTGTCACCACACTCATCTAACCTCTCATGACCAGTGTTTTAACCCCTCGTGACCAGTGGGGTGGATGCATATTGCTGGATCTCACAGTAGAAACTATGATAACCTCATCATAGGGATGGATTTGCGTGTACTTTTGAATAGCACCATAGTACTTCTCCAACAGCCCTGAGGAACTGTGGCTGAGTAAATCTGGGAACAAATCAGGAATGACAATTATGGTTTATGTGTCTACAAAGCTCCAGAGTAAGACCTTTAGAGGCTCTGAGCACTGGAAGTATTATAGCACTTTCCCCCTCTCACCCCACCAAGTACTTGGTTATTTAAAAAACACCACCACCACTATAATATAGCAGTAAGTATAAGAACATTCAACAAAGTTTCTATTTTTTTTCATTGTGATCTTTTCAATGCTTCCTTGGAAAATCACGTTATCAGCTTACTTCCAAAAGAAAGTGGAAATACCCCTGCTCGTACCTTAATTACCTTTGTGCAAAGCAATATCGTTAAGTGTATCTACACTTTTCACACACACCATCTCACCTGAAATAAGGACTTGTTACATCCAGTCTGCAGATAACAAATATGGGGCCATTTGTAATGTGTCGAGTTTTTTTCTTTTTTTTTTCTATTTACCTGCCCAAGAACTTCACCAGACTTTTCTTAGCCCTGCCAAACTCAAATGACAACTTAGATCTTAAACACTGAAATCCCTTTAAGGATTCCTACTTTTTGGGAAGTTAGGCTTGGAAATGAGACCTTCGGCCTATTTCAGTGTTCCTTCTGTCTCCCAGATTACTCTGCCCAAGGCCTGAAACTCTGGTGATAGGATCATCAGCAAGTGTGAAGTCTTTATGTCTCATTTATAGGATAACATTAGACTTTCTGAGTGTCTTTGATTGAATATTTTTCATAGATGTTGGCAACTATGTGATCAACTGGAAAATTAAAGTCAGGAGACCTGGGATCCTAGAACTGGAATTTCCTACAACTAAGCATATAGCACAGCAGAGCACCCCCCAGCTTGTTCTGGAGGATGTGGGCTACCTGTGGAACCAGGAGAGGGGCCAAAGTGAGCACCATTAAGTCACAAAAATGAGCGAGGCAAGTAAATACCGGAAAGATGTGAAGAGATAATAGGAAGACCATCAATCACCTCCTATGCTGCAAAAACAAAGTTTGCCACCAAAAACACAGCAAAAGTTTAGAAAGTCACTTTTCACAGCCCTTTGGGGGATGCACATGAGTCTAGAACTTACATCCTAGCTTGATAGCCCTTTGGTGATAAATGACGAAACAAAAGGTTTACACATTTTTTCACCTCCACACATGATATTAAGCAACAGTTAACTCACAGTTAACTAACAGTTAACATGACGCTTACTGTTCAAATGAGATTTTTGTTGTTGTTGTTTTATAATTCTTCCTAAATGAAAGGGGACTCAGAGAAGAGTGAACCCTCAGTGTGGCAGGGAGGGTGAAAGGTAAAGACTTCTTGTCCCAGGGGTCTGAGCGAACGCACGAGAGAAGAAGCAAGATTAGGAGAAAAAGACACTAGCTCTGCCCATCATCAAACCAGGAGAAGCCGAATTTGGGCTTTTATACCCTGAAACCTGGAGTGGTGAGTCATCCGTCTCCAGGAATAACCATTCTCTACTGACTGTGTTTTTAAAAATTAGCCCTGCATGTTTATATACCCCAAGCGCACCAAGTGTTCATGTGTGAGTTTATGCCTCTTCGTTTGTATTCACAAAGACATTAGCTCCTTTCTTCAATTTTCACAGTTCATGAGAAGCAGGAACTGAGGCCAGTGCTTTCTTTAAAAAAATTTTTTAATGTTTATTTTTGAGAAAAGAGAGACAGAGCATGAGCAGGGGAGGAGCAGAGAGAGAGGGAGACATAGAATCCGAAGCAGGCTCCAGGCTCTGAGCTGTCAGCACAGAGCCCAACGTGGGGCTCGAACCCATGAACCTTGAGATCATGACCTGAGTCAGTCAGAAGCTTAATGAACTGAGCCACCCAGGTGCTCCATGAAGGCAGAACTTCTGATAGCAAGCCCAGTGCTTGCACCATTTCTTGGTAACCTGACTCTCTAGACATTGTGATCTCACAGAATAACCAAGCAATAAAAATTTATTAAACTGTCTTCCATCTTCAAAGATAGTATAAGGGGCTTCAATTACAGTCCTCTGAGAATTTTCCCAGCAACAAACAACACTGTGTTGGCATATAATAAGACCTTAATAGAATATATATTGACAGCTCAGCAAATACTAACGGGTTAGGCTGCACAGTGAGTTACAGAGATCACCCAAGACATGTTTCTTGCTAGACTAGGTGATTGTGACCAAAAGAACTAGGGATTCCAAGAAGTAAGATCTGAGTTGGCCAGCGGATCTGAAACTCAGGCTGGCCTTTAGAGAAGGGTGGCATTTAGCTAACATAAGAGGACAGATGAGACATTCATAGTACATGGGACATAGTACATTGTACATAGTACAATCACTGTAGTGATTGAAGACTTAGCTCTAAAAGTGAAAATGGTGTGTGTTGGTATGGACTGTGATTAACATTAATTGAACTAGAAGATATAGAAAGTTTATATTGCCCTGTATAGATGAGAAGACTGAAATGCAGATAGGTTTAAAAAATACTTGCACAAAATTGAACTGCTAACAGGTGGCAAAATTAAAATTAAAAACTCAAAACCCCCCAAATGAATAATCCAATTAAAAATGGACACAAGACATGAATATACATTTCTCCAAAGAAGACGTCCAGATGGCCAACAGACACATGAAAAGATGCTCAACGTCACTCATTATCAGGGAAATACAAATCAAAACCACAATGAGATACCACCTCGCACCTGTCAGAATGGCTAAAATCACCAACACAAGAAGCAACAGGTTTTGGCAAGGATGTGGGGAAAGAGGAACCCTTTTGGTGGGAGTGCAACCTGGTGCAGCCACTGAGGAAAACAATATGGAGGTTCCTCAAAAAGTTAAAAAAGGATGTCCGGGTGGCTCATTCAGTTAAGTGTCCAACTTCAGCTCAGGTCATGATCTCACAGTTCATGAGTTCGAGCTCTGCATCAGGCTCTTTACTGACAGCATAGAGCCTGGAGCCTGTTTCAGATTCTGCATCTCCCTCTCTCTCTGCCCCTCCCCTGTTCACACTCTGTCTCTCTGTATATATGTCAAAAATAAACATTAAAAAGAAAGTTAAGAATAGAACTGCCCTTTGATCCAGCAATTGCACTACTAGGGATTTACCCAAAGAATACAAAAATGCTAACTCAAAGGGATACTTGCACCCCAGTGCTTATAGCAGCAATAGCCAAACTATGGAAACAGCCCAAGCGTCTATCAATTGATGAATGGATAAAGAAGATGTGGTATATATACTCAATGGAATAGTACTCAGCTATTAGAAAAGAATGAAATCTTGCCATGTGCAATGACATGGATGGAGCTGGAGGGTATTAAGCCAAGTGAAATAAGCCAGTCAGAGAAAGACAATTACACATGATTTCACCGATATGTAGAATCGCAGAAACAAAACAAATGAGCAAAGGGAAAAAAAGATAGAGAGAAACAAACCAAGAAACAGACTCTTAACTACAGAAAACAACCTGATGGTTACCAGAGGGGGGATAGGTGTAGGTTAGGTGAACTAGGTGATGGGGAGAAAGGAGGGCACTTGTCATGCTGAGCACCGGGTGATGTACAGAAGTGTTCAAACACTATACTGTCACCTAAAACTAGTATTACACTGTATGTTAACTAACCAGACTTTAAATAAAAACTTAAAAATAAAAAGCTTACTCTTTTAACCTGGCCTATCCCACTCTTTCTACCATACTATGATTTTAAGCAAGAATATTTATATGTTACGTTAGTTAAAACAAATAACCAAAAAACCAAACAAAAACCATATGACTATTCTTACAGGTGATAGCTATTATAATGTGAATGACGTGGCAAATAGATTTCCCAAATTTCTGCTATTAGCCTGTTAGTCCTTATCAATAGTTTTAACCATTAATAGCAAGGAGTTTGCCTCCATTTTCTTTATTAAATAAGATATTGAAGTTATGATACAATAGCAATAGTCATCTGAAAATACAATTAATAACTTTTAAATGGGAAGGTTCATCATTCTAACTATAAAAAAGGTCTGTCTTCAAGTAAGAAACTAGCCAGGATGAAATCAGAGTGTTGGAAATTTCAGATTTGGGACTTTAAACCGTTTTCAGTTCATAGCAAAACAGCAGAAACTAGAGTGTTCTCTTAAACCACCCTGGGTCCCCAACACACACACACAACCTCTCCCACATCAACATCCTAAGTGCAGTGGTACATCTCTTACAATCATACATTATCGTCACCTGAAGTCCATAGTTCACATTAGGGTTCACTTTTGGTGTGTGGTACATTCAGACGAAGTTATAATGACATGTATTTACCATTAAGCATCATACAGAATAGTTTCACTGTCCAAAAAATCCTGTGTTTTGCATATTCATCTCTCCCTTCCCACTAACCCCCAGCCAACCACTCACTTTTTTTTTAATGTTTTTATTTATTTCTGAGAGAGAGAGAGAGAGAGAGAGAGAGAGAGGCAGCGTGAGCAGGGGAGGGTCAGAGAGAGAGGGAGACACAGAATCTGAAGCAGGCTCCAGGCTCTGAGCTGGCTGTCAGCACAGAGCCCGATGCGAGGCTCGAACCCATGACCGTGAGATCGTGACCTGAGCCGAAGTCGGACGCTTAACCAACTGAGCCACCCAGGTGCTCCAACTACTCATCTTGCTACTGTCTCTAGTTTTGCTCTTTTCCAGAATGTCCTAGAGTTGGAACCACACAGAATGTAACCTTTTCGGATTGGCATCTTTCACTTAGTAGTATGCATTCAATGTTCTTCCATGCCTTCTCATGGCCCAATGGCTAATTTCTTTTTACTGCAGAATAACATTCCATTGGAAGGATCGCAGCAGGTTATCCACTTGGCAATGGCAAATAAAGCTGCTAAAAACATCGCAAACACCTAAGGCAAGTTTCCGGATGGACATATGTTTTCAATTCATTTGGGTAAGTACCAAATGAATCATCATCATTTTTTAAATCATAGGATAAGTGTATGTTTAGTTTTATTTAAGAAAAAAAAAAAAAAACCTGCCAAATCATCTTCCAAACGGGCTGTACCATTTTGCATTCCCACCAGCAGCGAGTGAGAGTTCTTGTGGCTCCACCCACGCCAGCATTTTGGTGATGTAGCTGTTCTGGATTTTGGCCATTCTAACAGGTGTTGTTTTCTTTCTTTTTTAAAATGTTTTTATTTATTTCTGAGAGAGAGATACACACACAGAGGGAGCAGGCGAGGGTCAGATAGAGAGGGAGATACAGAATCTGAAACAGGCTCCAGGCTCTGAGCTAGCTATCAGCACAGAGCCCGATGCGGGGCTCGAACCCACAAACTGTGAGATCATGACCTGAGCCGAAGTCGGACGCTTAACCGAATAAGCCACCTGGGCGCCCCACCAACTGTCGTTTTCATTTCAAGTTTTCTAATGACATATCGTGTTGAACACCTTTTCATAAGCTTACTTGGTTATCGGTGTTCTTCCTTGGTGAGATGTCTGTTCGGATCTTTTGCCCATTTTTTAATCAGACTGTTCCTTTTCTTATTATTGAATTTCAAGAGTTCTTTGCATATTTTGGATAACCATCCTCTATCAGATGAGTTTTTGCCAATATTTTCTGCCAGTCTGTGGCATGTATCCTCATTGTCTTGACATTGCCTTTCACAGAGCAGAAGTTTCTCATTTTAATGAAGCCTAGCTTAGCAATTCTTTCAAGAATCAGGTCTTTAATAGGTGATGGGGATTAAGGAGTGCATTTGTCATGATAAGCACAAGGTGATGTATACAGAACTGTTGAATCACTATATTGCACACCTAAAACTAATATAACACTGCATGTTAACTACCTTGCATTAAATTTTTTTAATTTTTTAAAACATTTTTATTTATTATTGAGAGACAGAGAAAGACAGAGCATGAGCAGGGGAGGGGTAGAGAGAGGAGGAGACACAGAATCTGAAGGAGGCTCCAGGCTCTGAGCTGTCAGCACAGAGCCTGACACGGGACTCGAACTCACAAACTGCAAGATCATGACTTGAGCCAAAGTCGGACGCTTAACTGATGGAGCCCCCCAGGCACCCCGATATTTTTTAAAGAAAGAATCATGTGTCTGGTGTTGTGTCTAACAAGTCATCGCCATACCTGAGATCACCTAGACTTTCTTCTATATTATCTTCTAGAGTTTTTTGTTTCCCAAGTTCCTAAGGATAGGGATTATGTCTTCTACTTCTGGATCCTTCGTTCTCATTTTTTATATATTCGACAGATACTCACTGAATGTATACTATATCCACTACATCTTAGCCCTGAACTGGCCAGACACTAAGTGCACAAGAAAAACTTTTTAGTGAATAAGAGTCTCCAAACTGTAGCTATACAACATTATAAACAATTTGAGAGGCGTCAATATGATTTATTCTTTTCTACCCCCATAATAACTGGTGTAGGACATACAAAGGATGTTTAATAAATACAGATTGAGTAATTGATTAAAAAAAAGAAATGTAATAAGGCGCCTGGGTGGCTCAGTCAGTTAAGCATCTGACTTTGACTCAGGTCATGATCTCACAGTTTGTGAGTTTGGGTCCCCAATCAGGTATGAGTCCTGCCTCTCTCTCCCTCTCTCTCACTCTCCCTCCCTCTATCTCTCTGCCCCTTGTGGGATTCTCTGTCTCTCCTTCTCCCTGTCTCTCTCTGCCTCTCATTCACTTGCACCTTCTCTCTCTCAAAAAAAAAAACAAAAAAAAAAAAAAGAAAAAGAAAAAAAGAAATGTAATAGTAATATAACATGTTAATAATACTGAAACTGTGTACAAAAGGAAAGGGAGTATATGGGAACTCTGTGCTTTCTTCTGTTTTTCTGTGAAACTAAAGCTGCTCAAGAAGATAAAGTCTATTGATTTTTTAAAAATAAATTACGAAAAATAAAATATTAAACTTCAGATCTTATTTTTTGTATAATATCTGGCTCTGCTGACAATCACTGTACAAGACCTATTTTTGAATTACAGTTAAAATTTAAAAAGCAAAATCTTGGGGCACCTGGCTGGCTCAGTCAGGTGAGTATCCAACTTCAGCTCAGATCTTGATCTCATGGTTTATGAGTTCGAGTCCCACATCAGGCTCGCTGCTGTCAGTGCAGAACCTGCTTCAGATCCTCTGTCTCCCTCTTCCTCTGCCCCTCCCCCACTCATTCTCATTCTCTCTCTCTCTCTTAAAAATAAATAAACACTTAAAAAAATAAAAATCTTATTAACCCAATCCTGGATACCAATTTTCCAAATTGAACTTTGTCCAAATTCATACCCGTGCTCCCCAGAATGTAAAGTAGTGATTGTCTAAAGTAATGAATGATCAGGGCACCTAGGTGGCCCAGTCGGTTAAGCATCTGACTTCAGCTCCGGTCATGATCTCAGAGTTTGGGAGTTCAAGCCCCATGTTGCTCTCTGTGCTGACAGCTTGGAGCCTGGAGCCTGCTTCAGATTCTGTGGCTTCTTTTCTCTCTGGCCCTCCCCCACTTGTGCTCTGTCTCTCTCTCAAAAATAAATAAACATTAAAAAAAAATAATAAAGTGAGAATTCAAACTGGTGCAGCCACTCTGGAAAACAGTATGGAGTTTCCTCGGAAAATTAAAACTAGACCCATCCTACGACCCAGCAATTGCACTACTAGGTATTTACCCAAAGGAAACAGGTGTGCTGTTTCGAAAGGACACATGCACCCCGATGTTTATAGCAGCGCTATCGACAATAGCCACAGTATGGAAAGAGCCCAAGTGTCCATCAATGGATGAATGGATAAAGAAGAATAAAAAAGGGGCTCCTGGGTGGCTTAGTCGGTTGAGCGTCCGACTTTCGCTTAGGTCATGATCTCGCGGTTCGTGGGTTCGAGCCCCGCATCGGGCTCTGTGCTGACTGCTAGCTCAGAGCCTGGAGCCTGTTTCAGTCTGTGACTCCCTTCTCTCTCTGACCCTCCCCTGCTCACGCTGTCTCTCTCTCTCCTAGAAATAAATAAAACATTAAAAAAAAAAAGAAGAATCAAAAAGATTTGGGAATCAAAAGGATGAAAATTTGCCATTTGCAACTATGCGGATGGAACTAGAGGATATTATGCTAAACAAAATTAGTCAGTCAGAGAAAGACATATTATATGACGTCATTCATATGAGGAATTTAAGACATCAAACAGATGAACATAAGGGAAGGGAAGCAAAAATAATATAAAAACAGGGAGGGGACAAAACATAAGAGACTTTTAAATACAGAGAACAAACAGAGGGTTGCTGGAGGGGTTGTGGGAGGGGGGATGGGCTAAACGGGTGAGGGGCATTAAGGAATCTACTCCTGAAATCATTGTTGCATTACGTGCTAACTTGGGTGTAAATTTCAAAATAAATAAATTATTAAAAAATAATAATAAAGTAATGAATGATCACAAAATCCACAATCTTGTTGGTCTTTTTGGTCACTAACTCCTAGAAGAGCACCTGATAGACAGCAAGCACACAATAATTATCTGCTACGAAATGCATAAGTGAAGTCAGCAAAAACAGAGTTATGACAGAGCTTTCCAGAATGCTATACAACTCCCAATGGATTAAAAATTTTTGATTTAAAAAAAAAATCAGCACGACTGGTGTAAAGACATAAAAGCAGCGGGATAGAACTCTTAGACATGAGAGTCCGCCAAGCTTTTAATTGTTGGATTTTTCTGAACTCATTCAGTGTTCAAAATCTTAAAAGAAAGAAATGAAAATAAAAAACTAGATGACCCGTCCTTCTTTTTAATCCATCTCCCAGCTCAATGCATCTGTGGCTGCCTGAGCCCTTAAGATCCTAATGACGATCTTGTGTATGTTTAATTGTGCTGGACTGGCTGCCTGAGAAACATGTCCGAAAGGGCATGCCACCTGCCGACTTCGTGGACGCTGCACTGTCCAGTATAGAAAGCTCCTTACACATGATCTTATCTGAGCCTAAAATGGAGGGGATAAAAACTCACGGGAGAGACAGATGAGGACCTTGAGGCCCTAGGAGGTTAAGAGACTTGTCTGAGGTCAAAAACCTGGAAAACGCTGGTGCTGGGACCGACACCTTCCCCAGTGTTCTTTTCCCTCGCTACCTTTTGCACGCGAGGCTCTGTGCTTCACACTCCCTCCGCTCTGGCACACTCACCATGGAGCAGGCAGCATCAACCTCTGAGCAGGAGGGCGCCTCCTCCAACACTTCTTTGGTGTCTCTCGAGGCACAAAACACAACCCCTGAGACAGGGGAATGGGTGAGCCACTGCAGAACATGCTCTCATTCTGGAGAAGCCCAGCTGAACCTAGGGGCTTCGGAGCGAGTCTAAGCCCTTTGCCTTTTCATCGCGTCTCCAGGCCTCAGTGATACTTGGGCGGGGCCTACCTGACCTGACCTTTCTCAGTGCTGGGAGGCCAAGGTGAGACGCCAGCTAACATGTATATATATACCCCACCAAATGCTGGGATTCGCCTTTGCTTGGAGAATCACGGCAACTTGGAAACGTCAAAGAGTTCCCCGCCAAACAGAAAGAACAGAAAGCAAAAATGAGAAAGGAAACCAAAATAAGAAGAGAATTGTTTTCAACCAAGTCATGTCTGAATAACACAAGCTCTATCATAACAAATTCAAATGTATGCACGTGAGATGACAAGGGGCAGAGAAAGTTTAGGGAGACCGCCACGTTAGCCATTAGGTGAGGGGTGCTCTGGTGAATATTCCTGGAGAGGCGACTGGACATCTTAGTTCCTTTATTAAGCTACGGTTACTTAAAATTTTTAAACAGAGTGTTTTATACAGGCAGTGAATAAATGCTTACTGAATAGGATAAAACCAAATAAAATGGAACCCAGAACAGCCAGAGATAAACAATTTGGAAATATCGGAGAAGTGAAGCAGGATGGGGAGGGGACGCAGGGACTTGGGAGTGAAGAGAAGGACAGAGAAACAGGTGAACACGAACGAGGCAAGCCCGATGTGCCCCTAGTGGTCTCAGCTTGGAAGCCCTGGTCGGACCAGTCTGACATTGGCGGACTTCTACAGAAGCTCAAAACTTGAGTTTCTCTTTTTATTAACTCATCTCTCTCTTTTCTGAATGCGTTTTACATTCAGTTACAACAACTGTAGTAATTGTGACTCAAAGCTTTCCTTGTAATGGGGTTATCTTCTCATTGTGATGGACCCCAAGTCTTTTCATTGTGATGGGATTAACCTGCCTTATAATATATAGGATCCCTTCTCCCCTACTTGCCCCAAACTGCCAATCCTTTTTCTCCTGGTGTTGTGTAGACCCCCTGCCAAGTAATCCACACTTGTGATTCGTTACCCATGAAAAGATGGTAGTAGGCACAAGAGCGGTCTCGGGTATTAAGGGAAAGTTTTTGGTGGCGGTGGGAGGAAGTGAGGATGAAGAGATGATATGATAGCTGTCTTTTCAAATCCCAAAGGGCCAATTTCCAACAAATCACATCCATGATCTAGCCAAAGGGTTCAAATGAAAGGAATCAACCCAAGATATTAGTCCCCAGAGTTCATAGATGGTAGATCTTTGGACCATAAGGAAAAAGTGGGAAGAACGCCATTTACTGGACGTTCACTTATTCAAAGCACCTGCCATGTGTGAGGCTTTTTGCTGGTCCCCCTTGCATATCTAATGGCACCTATTTCTCATAACAAACCTATGAGATGAGAAAAAGGAGATTCAAGGAGGTAGGTGTCTTATATCCAAGGTCACATGGTCAAC
This sequence comes from Hyaena hyaena, assembly GCF_003009895.1. Taxonomy (NCBI): domain Eukaryota; kingdom Metazoa; phylum Chordata; class Mammalia; order Carnivora; family Hyaenidae; genus Hyaena; species Hyaena hyaena. Next base: position 996,459 of record NW_024080908.1, on the reverse strand, counting down.
AAGTGGGGGCCAAGCCGGAATTTAAGCCCCCGCCCTTTCCACTGTGAGAGCACTTCTGGTGGTACTCCCGGTGGAGGTGGCCTTGGGCGGGTGAGTGTTGTTACACTAAGGAACGGGGCCACGGGCGAACAGCCGGGCTGGTGTTCTGTGCTTCAACAAGGGGACCGAGCTGCAGCGCTGAACTAATAATAAAAACCCTCCGCATCAATGTCATCTATGAACCACACGTGCGACATCGTGCTGAGTGCTCACGGTGGCATCTGTAGAGCCCTGTTAGGTGGGGATTATAGTCCCGATTTCACGGGGTGGGCAACCCAACCTAGACTGACGGGGGTCGATCAGGTCACCCCGGGCCCCAGACCGGGTGAGCGCAGGCTGGGAGTGGAAGCCGGGTCTGGCTGACTTCACACCGGAAGAGTCTGCGACCTGGACATGCTTCCACTTAAGGGGAAAAGGGAGGTCTGCACGAAGCTTGGAAAAGCCAACTAGACGAGGGAGGTATGCCAACCAGAGAAGGGAGGCACTGAGAGTGAATTCTTTGCAGAAGAGGGGGAGGTAGCCTGGGCTGGTTTCTCTCCCCCGCCTGCCCTCCATCCATGCCAAGGAGAGGCTGAGGCAACAGACAAGGATGTTTACCAGGAAAGGTTCACAATGAAATCGCTTGGGGAACACTTGGAAGTACTGGTCCCCCACCCCCCACTGGAGATATTCTGATGTAATTGGTCTGGAGGTCCTGAAATTCCACTGAGGTTTCTAATTTACCAGGGATCGGCCCTCACTGTGGATGGTTGCTGAATTCAAAGACGCTCTTGGATGCCTGGAGATGTTGGGCACATTTCTGGACTGAGTCGTCATTGCTGGGAGAGAGTCGATTCATATGGTGCACGGCTTCCAACAGGGGAAGGGGTGTAAAGAACCCAGTGTGTCTGCTCTGGAGACGGTCACTGCTTATGTGAGCTGGCACAGGATGTCAGCACGTCCGTGGAGGTTGCCTTTAGACGGGGGTGAGCTTTCTGGATGCCAGTAAGACGTGTGTTTGGGTTGCATGCTTGAGGTGTGGGTGATGGAGAGTGCCTGGAGATGGATCTTATAAAGGAGCTTGGGAAGCGTGTCTGAGAATCATTAACACTAATTTAGAATGATGTGATATTGGGGTGCTCGGGTGGCTAAGTCAGTTAAACGTCCGACTTCAGCTCAGGTCATGATCTCACAGTTTGTGGGTTCGAGCCCCGCGTCAGGCTCTGTGCGGACAGCTCAGAGCTTGGAGCCTGTTTCGGATTCTGTGTCTCCCTCTCTCTCTGACCCTCCCCTGCTCACACTGTCTTTCTCTCTCTCTCAGAAATAAATAAAAGGAATTAAGGAATGATGTGATGTTGACAAAAGGGGGGTGCCCACTCTAATTTTTTAGCATGTCTATTAAAAATACAATCAGAGGGGAAAGTCTGAACTACATCCCTTAGGTGTGATAGGTCATTCACCCAGCTTTAAGTCTGCAGACTGACTCAATAAGAAGAGATGACAGTGAGTTAACAGGCTAGAAGAGAGTGGCAGGTGATGAGGCTCCTTTGGGTGAAGCTCCCACTCTGTGCTCACACATTGTCTAGGAAAAGCTCCAGTTCCTCTCCTCACGCACTCCCAATACCCCTGACAGCAGCTCTATGGATTTTCCACAATCTGCCTGGAGTTGGAGCAGACCTGACAGCTTGCGGGCTCAGTCCCACAGGACGAGCCCCCTCCACTGCAGACATCAATTGCAAATACTAGGTCTGCAACTTCCACCTGATATGGCTACAGATCAGAGGTCCCCAGCACCCCCTTCTTGGATTTGAGCTCATCACTGGACAGTTCACAGAACTCAGGGAAACATTTATTTAGATTTACCAGTTTATTATATAAAGAAGGATATGTCAAGAGATACAGATGAACGGCCAGAAGAAGAGATACATCGAGGCAGTCTGGGAGGGTCCCGAGAACAAGAGTCTCTGTCCCCGTGGGGTGGAGGTGTGTCTCCCTCCCGGTTCCTGGCAGTGTTCACTGACCTGAAGCCCCCCCAAACCACACACTTTGGGGATTATCATGGAAGCTTCATCAGATAACCATGATGGGTCATGAAGTCACTCTCCAGCTTCTCTCCCCTCCCTGGAAGACAGCAGATGAGGCTGAAAATTCCAGGCTGCTAATCATGGCTCAGTCTTCCTGAGGACCAGCCCCCATCCAGGAACCCACCAAGAGTCACCTCGTTAGAACAAAAGGACATTCCCATCACCCAGGAAATTCTGAGGACTTGAGAAGCTCTGCATCAGGAACCAGAGTCAGAGCCCAAGGACTAGAACCAAAATGCCCTCAGAGCTCTTATTGCTTAGGAAACTATGAGGGTTTCAGGAGCTCTGGGCCAAGAAACCAGGGGCAGAGACCAATACATATATTTTCTGGTATGTCACGGACACCGATACCATTGGAAGTTGCAATTTGAGGATTCTTAGTAAAAGATTCTGAAAATGCCTTCTCCACTTCCTTTACCTTTGGTGTTTACAAAGCAAACAGATCTTAACCAGAAGCAGAGGCAGGGGGCCTCCACTGCCCGCTGGCCCTCCAGTCCCAACCCCAGGAGCAGCTGCATTCCTTCTGACGCCAGGCACGAAGGGGGAACATGAGGTAAGAGATGGGGTGAGAGGCGCCTGCCAAAGACAAAAAGTCTCGGGCCAAGGATCTCTCCTCAGCTAGATATGAAGGTCCTCAGAAGTGGATCTCCTTTGAGCAGAAACCAATGAACTGACCTTGACTACACCCCTGTTGTTCAGAGATGGTACGAACTGAGGCCGGGGATGCTTGAACAACATGGTGTCTTTCCCCTCCTTCTTTGGGTGAGGAGTCGTGGCCAAGTCAGGCCGCCAGAGGGGAGTTCCAGCTAGAAAACCTGGAGGGATTGCTTCCATCCAACAGAGATGGACACCTAAGAACTGAGCCTTCCATTGCAGAGTTATGCAGCCAAATACAGCCCCCTCCTGCTGGCCCCAGCACTGGCTGCCCCGACCTGCATGGCTGAGGCTGCCTCACGTTGGGTTCCGTTGTTTATAATGATTGTCATTATAAGAACGGGTATGGTTAAGCCCTTCATAGCCTTCGGAGCACGTGCGTGTCCAATAGCTGCTCTTCAAACAATGATGCTGAAAAGTAAGTACAGAAGCCAAGCTGCCAAAAAGCAGAGCGACACAGCCAGGAAGGAAAAAGTAGAGCCAGAACTTGAACTTGGTTCTTCTGACTCTAAATCCTAGGCCTCTTGCATAACAAAGGTGAGTATTTACCAAGTGCACAGAAATTAGCCCCCAAAGATGCCCACCTGCGGCCCCTTTCCAGTATCCAGATAAATTCTCATCACGTGCACAGAAGTGGCCTCCAGGAGAGAATCTGTTCTGTCCCCCCAGCCTGGCACCTTCACCTCCTGGTCACAGAGGGAAATGGAGACTTCACCTCTGAAAGCAACTCCATGTGTATGTGTGAACGGGGTGAGGGGTGCGCTTATACCCAGAGACTTGGATTTTAGTTCCTATCCCAAGAAAACGGTTTCGAGTCACATTGTGAGGAGACAGATAGCAGCTGACCTCACTGTGGTTCACTTCACAATCATCACAACCTCAATTTAAAAAAAAAAAAAAAAAGTCAGGACACCTGTTTGGCTCAGTCGGTTAAGCTTCCGACTCTTGATTTAAGGCTCAGGTCATGATCTTGCAATTCGTGGGCTCAAGCCCCATGTTGGGCTCTGCAGTGGTGGTGCGAACCTGCTTGGGATCCTCTCTCTCTTCCTCGCTCTCTCTCTTTCATAAAATAAACTTAAAAAATAAAATGCAAATGATTTTTTTTAAAAGCACAGGTTTTAGAGTCAGACCTACATGAATTTCCAAGTTATTCGCTGCATCTCCTCAAGAAATTCATTCCACTTTGCTAAGCCTTCATAGCCCTGCCTATAAAATAGGAACCATGTCTTACAGAACTGTGAAGATTCATCAAATGTTGCATAGAAAGCTCTGAACATGGAGCGCAATGCAGAGTCAACTCTCAAACATTAGCTTCTTTATTTTACACACACACACACACACACACACACACCAAATAGAGTTGACCCTCGAAAAACACAGATTTGAACTGCTTAAACAGATTTTTTTCAAGAAATACAGTTCAGTACTGCACATATATTTTCTCTTCCTTATGATTTTCTCGGTAACAGTTTCTTTTCTCTCACTTGCTTTACCGTATGAAGAGAGTATATGATATCCGTATATACACATATGTAGAATGTACAAAGTATGTCCTGATCGACTGTTATGGGTAAGGCTTCAGGTCAACAGCTGGCTATTAGTAGTTAAGTTTCTGGAGAAGCCCAAAGTTATACATGGGTTTTCGACCGCGCAGGGGGGTCAGTGCCCCAACCCTTGTTGTTCAAGGGGCAACTGTACAACCACAGATCCCATGAGCTGATGAACTGCCATTCACATCCTCCCATCTGGTAACCAGGGTCCTTGTGGGGACTTGCTAATTAAAGTGCCTCCATCGTCTCCACCATGAAATGGACAAGAAAGCAGAGGTAGGTGGCAGAAGGAGCAGGAGATCAGCAGCAAAAAAAGCCCCAACCTGACTGTCGGCCCCATGACTGGAGCTCTACCACCAGGCGCTATGCAGCCCCGAACATGTCAGTGCTTTGCCACCATTTCCGACATCCGTGAAATGAGGGGCCGGATGGATCTCCAAGGCTCTTTTTGGAGCTCCGACTCCACGTTCAAGGGCAAGGGTAGGCAAAATGGTGCTGACCCCTCCACTGGCCTGAACGGGGCGAACTCCCACCTTGAACCGCTGGCAGGAGAGCTACGGCCACTTAGTAAAACTCTCTTTCTCCCGGGATGGAACTCTTGAACCGCGGCCAGGACACAGAGGTCCTGACTGCAAATGGTCTCAAGCCGTTCGATAACAAAGGGAAAGGTACCCCAGGCCGGCCAGGAGGGGTGAAAAGCACCCCAAGCACACAGGCCCCCCTCCTGGCCACCTCAAACTTCACCCCGAAGATGCCCCCTCTCCCAAGTCGCCCTTCTCACAATGAAGTCAACAAGGCTGCTGAGAAACTGAAAGTACAAAAAGCTGCCCTCTCCAAGACTCAGGACTCTCGACACCACCACGAAATGCCTAAACCCCAGTCCCCTGCCCGCTTTCTCCATGCCCACACCGGCTCTGCGATCGGCCTGTCTTGCCTGCCAACAATTTCAACTCTACTAATTCTGTTTATTGTGTCCTGCAGCTCTATGGCTCGTTCGGTTTGCTGCTGTCGTCTTCGGGTTAGCGTTCCTTACTCTTCCCTCCGTAAACACAAATCCAGGGCCCCCCCCCACACACCCCAAATGTGAGATCTTGGATTCCTCCAGTCTCTGGTGCCCCACTCCTCGCCCTTCCTCGCCTGGCTTGAAACCCCCTCCTGCCTCCTTTTTACAACTTTTCCTGGGACATCAGAAGTCCGTTCCGAGCTTTCGTTTTTAGAAAAGCGGGGGGGGAAAGGAAAGAAAAACAAAAAGACATAACTCACGTTCATCCAGGAGGAGCACACAGATGTGGAGGGACGAAAACAGAGTTATAATCCACCACGTTCCCCCAACCCTCCCCCCTAAAAAAAGAATTTGTTGTGAAAGTCTTCTTTTTCCACTTTGCCGGTGAAGGAGCCCGGTGGTAGGCAGACGTCCACAGGCTGATGCAAGATGCTTGAGAGAAACCTCACATTCTGAGGATTCCTGGGAGAGGGCCAGGGATCCCGGCATCCAATATATTGCACATTTGGTTTCAATTAGGAAGGGGGTTGGGGAGGGAAGAAGGAAAGTCACCAATCAGAGCTGTTTTCTGTTTAGAGACTATTTCTTTTGACCCAAGGGACCGCGGGCAAAGCTATAATTTACAGCAAAACCCATTCATAGAAGAAAAAATATGTATAACCATAGGACAGAATTAAAGACACAGCTTTCTTCCGCCTTGTCCCCACCACACACATCCCCAAGCCCTCCCCCACCACCTAAGACTTGGTCCCCACCCTGTGTCCCCCGCCCCCCACCTCATTTTTCTTACTTGGGCCGAAGTTATAAGCACAACTTAAGGTTTGGATTCTCTTCCGGTTGAAGTTTCCAGGACAGTTGGGTCACACACATGGAGTTGATCTTTCGTGTTTTATCCATGAAAGCCCAGAGCTGAGCCCTCCCCCAAAGAGATTTTATTTAGGCCCTCCCCCGACTCCCTCTCCCACCAAAAAAACTGGACAGTTTGAGTTCTAGGATTCCTATTTTTTTCCACTCGATTCCCAGTTGGCTGTTGCTTCTGTGGGTCTATTGCTGTCTTGGATTTATGCTGCTAAATGAAAACACAAGCGTTTACAAGGACTTTCTAGATTATTTTGAAAACCCTTTTTTTTTCCTTTTTCCTCTTCTCTTTCCCTCCTGTCCGTGGCCGTGGCCAGAGATCATGTGAAAGGGGAATGTAGGGGGCAGGGAGAAAAAAACCCTTCCTCGGCTCCCTAAGAATTTTCTCCATCCATCAAGGCTCCTGTCCTTAACCCTTCAGAGCCTGGATCATTCCTGACCAAGCGCTGGCTTGGGCTGCCCTACCCTGGAGGTCCTGATTCTCCGAGAGGACAGGGAAGGCAGGGGAAACTGAGACTCCAACTCGGGAGATCCGTGGAGGAAGGTAGATGGCAACAGAGAGGTTATGAAGACCTAGCCCAGCCTTGCAAGATGGCCTCCTCCCAAAGAGGCTCCCTTCCTCTGGGCTTAAGCTTTCACTGTCTCTTCTCTGCCTGTACTTTGACACCCAGCGGGGGATCGTAAAGCCCCCAAGAGGAGCAGGAAGAGAGGCAGGGCACACAGGAGAAGGAGAGGAGATGGGGACCACGGAAGGACATTCCCGTGGTAAGTCTGAAGCAGGAGATACTTCCTAAGAGGAACAGGGGTCAAGGAGACTTGCAGCTGGGATGGCCATGAAGAGCCATGCTATTGGCCTTATATCCCCATGGGGCCCTTAAGCTCAGTCACAAGGTGGCCTTTCGTGTCTGTGTCTCACACATGAGGGGACACAGAGAACTTGGAGGTGGCTCAGAGGGCAGCCACAGAGAGGACCACAGGTAGAAAACAAGACTACGAGACAAAACTGGAATCAGGGTTATCTCACAAAGAGAAGAGGTAAACCTCATCAGAAGGCTCTTCAATTAGAAGATCTGAAGTCGGATCTGAGGCTGACTAAGGCCAGGACGCTTGGCTTAAGGCAGTAAATGTGTATTGAGCACTGGGTGGCCCGTGGCTGGGTGCTTGCCTGAGACAACTCCAGATGTCTGGTCATGGAAAGGGTCCTAGAATCCTCCCCAAATATCATGGTCTGGAGTAGTTTACCTATTCGGCACTACTGTAAAGAAAGCACCCAGAGAATCATAATTTCACAGATTTGGTGAGACTACAGGTCAAATGTGGAAAACAGTGTAATAATTCCATAAACCTAGAACCTAATAAAGAAGAGATACCTACAGGTATGTATTCTCAACCACCAGTATTGAAAGTGGCTCTACTCCATAGGCTGGGTCAAAAGTAAGGCGGAGCTCTAGGAAAAATAACCTTGCCTATCACTCAAGTTAGTCTCAGCCGAATCTGGGGTCTGACCTTGAATTCTAAAAAGATGCTATCAAAAGAAAAAAAAAGGCAAGGAAAAGCCGAAGTGATGTTTTACCATAGTATGTGGGGAGGCATTTAAAGAATTAAGAGGAATGATCAGATTGGAGCCCCCCATTTTGGAGGACCATCCAGGTTGGGGGCGTGGGGTATGTTTTTCCTCGGGCTTGATGACAGCTTGCTACAGGAAGCCACGGATGGAAGGGAAGAAAAGGCAAATGCCACTTCAAAGCTGAGAGGAGTCATTCATGGAATACACAGAAAAAATTTCTTGGAGACTCTCAGAGCTATTTGATAGAGTTTTAAGTAAGGCTGGAATTCCTACAATTGTGGGAACAGATGTGGAGAAATACCATTTCGTTACTCTTGTGTGAATAGATTTTGCCCCCTGGTTTGGCTCGGGAAACATGAGTCAGTGCAATCAGAATGATTTATATTGCATGGGAGGTAATACGTCCTAATTATGAGGACTGTTTTATACTGAAAATGAATTACTGACAAGAGTATAGAATTCCCCTACCTGGATTTTACTAAAAATAGGAAAGATTTATCTGGAATGGACAAGATGTAGCATTGATTAGAAGTAAGGAAATGTTCAAGATGACTTTTCAAGATCTTTTCTAGTCTGCAAGCCAAGGTTCAAGTAAATACAAGTGGTTAAAAATCGAGGGGCGCCTGGGTGGCTCAGTCCGTTAAGTGTCCGACTTCGGCTCAGGTCATGATCTCGCAGTTTTTGAGTTCGAGTCCTGCATCGGGCTCTGTGCTGACAGCTCAGAGCCTGGAGCCTGCTTCAGATTCTATATCTCCCTCTTTCTCTAGCCCTAATTCATGTGCATTCTGTCTCTGTCTCTCTTAAAAATAAATAAACATGTTTTAAAAATTGAAGTAACTATGGTATTTCTGTCTCCAAATACCCAGGGGTTGGACACCTTTGTGATCCTTTAGGAAATAAAATACAAGGTGGAAGTAAGGAGTGTAACTTGAAGACACACATACACATACACACACATACATCTTAAAAGACTATATGAGTATTCACAGAAACCAAACCTAGTTGGTACATTTTATCTTTACAAGGAATTAAAAGTACAAATTAGCCACCAGTAACTAGTTCCTAGTTAACTGTCTTCTCTCCTCACTTCTCCTCTCTCTCTCTCTCTCTCCTGTGTATCCCTATACATCTTCTTTTAACCTATTTTTCAGCAGATCAGGTTTTTCTGCTCCTTGTCACATGCTATTGAAGATGGTTACCCTAAAATGATGCCTTAGTTCTCACCTGTATAGTTCCTTACTTTAAATGAACAGGAAAGAATAACTAGTTTTGTCGATACCCCAGTTCCAGAAACCTGAGAGAAGGAATTTGATTGGTCAGGTGCGCCTCATGTTCTCACCTCTACACTGGAGAGCAATGGGTCACATGATATGAATACAGCTCCATCCCATTCACAAGTGGGTCACTTCTTAGAAAAAGGGTGTCATACACTAGAAGATGGGTCACATTATCTGCTGCATCAACAATTAACAAAGTCTGACAATCCCTGGACTTTATAGAAATTATACCTCACCCACCAAAACCAAAGAACATGGTATACAGCGGAGTCATACCATGCACATATTTAAACACCAATTTTAGAACATAATCCTTAAAATAAGATGCCTTGTTATTGGTTAATCTGTCCACAGTAGACAAATCCATTGACATATATTATGGCATAAAAGCTAAATTCTGGGGGGGGGCACCTGGTTGGCTCAGTGGGTTAAGCGTCTGACTTCGGCTCAGGTCATGATCTCATGCTTCGTGGGTTCGAGCCCCATGTTAGGCTCTGTGCTGACAGCCAGCTTAGAGCCTGGAGCCTGTTTCAGATTCTCTGTCTTCCTCTCTCTCTGACCCTCTCCTGCTCATGCTGTCTCTCTCTCAGAAATAAATAATACATTAAAAAATTAAAAAAAAAAAGAATCTTAGTGTGCTTAAGAATTATTGTATAAATGGGCGCCTGGGTGGTTCAGTCGGTTAAGCATCCGACTTTGGCTCAGGCCATGATCGTGCCTTTCATGGGTTTGAGCCCCACGCCAGGCTCTGTGCTGACAGCTCTGAGCCCAAAGTCTGTTTTGGATTCTGTGTCTCCCTTTCTCTTTGTTCCTCCCCCACTCACATTGACTCTGTCTCAAAAATAAACATTAAAAACAGTAAAAAAAATTATCATATGAAGCTGTGTCCACAGAAGCATGAGTACTCTCTTTGTGAGTGATTTAAAGGTCTTTTAAAGATCATCTTGACCCTAAGAAACATTTCCCTTTAGAGGCTGAGTCCTAACCCCAAAGGCTACTAGATGCTGTTCTTCTGTGACAGACACTCCTAAAAGATGATCCAAGTTCAAACTCCTTGTGGGAGAGCCCCCTGGGGAAGTCACTAACTTTCCTATCTATCACATGGGGGATGATACCATCTGACAAATCACAGACTTGTGAGGAGAAGATGAAATCAGAAGAGAATAAATTATTGCATTTTTTTAATGTTTATTTATATTTGAGAGACAAAGAGAGACAGGACGCGAGTGAGGAAGGGGCAGAGAGAGGGAGGGAGACACAGAATCCGAAGCAGGTTTCAGGCTCTGAGCTGTCAGCACAGAGCCCGACGCGGGACTCAAACTCACAAACTGTGAGATCATGACCTGAGCTGAAGTCAGATGCTTAACCGAGTGAGCCACCCAGGCGTCCCTTTATTGCGTTTTTACTACATGTCAAGCACGCTTCTAAGAACACTACACTTAATTTCATCTCTCATGAGAACTTTATGGGGCAGAAGGTACTATGACTTCCCCAGTGTCCATACGGGGAAACTGATGTACAAAAAAGTAAGCATGCCCAAGGTCATAGCTGTTGGTACTAGAATACATGTGTGTGTGGTATGTGCTTTGCTGACAATAAAGCGTGTGTGTTTATGTGAAAAGGAAAGATGTTCAGAGGGTGGGAAAGGGTCAATTTTCAGGTTTTCAGGAATGGAAAGCTTATTATCCATATGGAGAATCATCTACATCATTTTCCTTCCCACCCTTTTCCCCCTTGAAGCCCCTCTTTGTGTCACTGTTTCTCAGTACCTCCACTAGAGAAAGAAATGAGACATTTTTTAAAAATTAAAATCATTCTAGGGGCACCTGGGTGGGTCAGTCGGTTAAGCTTCAGACTCTTGATTTTGGCTCAAGTCATGATCTCACGGTACATGGGATCAAGCCCCGCACTGGGCTCCGTGCTGACAGCTTGGAGTCTGCTTAGGAGTCTCTCTCCCTTGCTCTCTGCCCGTCCCCTGCTCACTCTGCCTCTCTCTCTCTCAAAATAAGTAAACTTTAAAAAACATTAGGATCATTCTGTCTGTGACTCTTGTGTGGATGAAGCGAAACGTCAGGTGAAGAGGAAGTTGAGGTTAATGGCCCGAATAAGGTTCTGATTTGCCTGCGTTTCTCACAATGCCACATGTAATAGTTCACAGTTCGAGGAACGCTTTTCACAGACATGACTTCACTGGATCCTCAGACAGCCCCAATATGTACTCAGTGTGGATATTAATATCCTCATTTTACAAATAAGGAAAATGAAGCTGAGGGAAGGAGTGATGGACTGCAGGGTATTTGCTGGTGAACGGCAGAACCCTCGTCTGCTGAGTGTCACTGCTCTTTCTGCGCATTTGTCATCCGCACCTCAGAGCCTCTAAGACCCCATTTACACCCGGTTCTAGTGAACCAGGTTATCTGGTTTGCCTACCAGGCCAGAAATCCTGAGACCCCGGTGGGGGGATCTGCTCATGGGAAAAACCAGGCAAAGCAACTCAGAAGCGCAGCTCGGCGTCCAGTCCCCCGAGGAAGAGGAAGGGCTACAAGAAGAGCTTTTACAACAACGCCTTTCACAGCCTCACCCTGGGCCTGCAACCCTTCTCCAGGCTCAAGGCTGGAAACCTAGCCCATTCCGTTCAGATAAGAAAGCAGCCTACTTTTCAGTGTCCCCAGGGAACAGGGTCTCTTGACAGTCTGAGTGTTTATCAACACCCAGTGTCGAGAAAGTTCTGCTTTCCATCTGTCCTGACCCTCCCCTGCTCCCACTGGTGAGGGAGCCCCCCTGCAGGTGCTGGCAGCTACTTATACTGCCCCCCACCAGCTCCTCGCGGGCATCTGCTTGCATTTCAGAGCAGAGGAGACTCGGAGCAGCTGTGTTACGTTCCATGTTTGGGCCCAGTTTGGAGCAATCACCTTCTACATGAGAACCCTCCTCATGAAATCTGAGGACCCTGAGCTGCCTCACTTCCGGGCTGGGGCCTCTTCCAGCGTCTGAAAGAGAAACAACACGGTACCCACTGACCGCGCTGTTAGGGATCCGAGAAGCTTGGGAAATCAAGGGACTTTTAGTTCATCTGAGTCTTGCTTTTCACGGATGCATCCTTCCTTCTTCACGTGCCTCGACGGCACTGGGAAGTGCCGTTAACATCTGCGAACTCCTGCTGGGATGGAGCCTCTCTCTCATTATTAAATATATTTTACCCTCTAAAACATCTCCCTTTAGAGACGTCGTTTGCTCCGTGTCCTATCATTCGGCTCTCCATGCATAACTCCGTCCCATCGCCCTGAGTTACACCATAAACACCACCTCTCTGTTTCTAATACACAACATATTTCAAAGCAGAAAGGAATTTATAGCGCCGACGTTATTTTTCCATGTGCAATTCCAGTTTGGAATGTCCAGCAGGGCTCAAATTGCCTTTCAAGATAAAGACCAGATCCTGATTCTATGTAATCCTTGCGTGCTTCTGGGAAGGCTCAGATGTTCGTCCTACGGATGGAATCTTCATTCTCCAAGGCCCATCGTGCCCCAGAGAGGAACCATTTACACCAAGCCAGGTTCCCGCAGAACTCTGCAGTGGCCTCTTGTCAAAGTTCTCACAACCAGAGCAGCCGGTTTCAGCCCTGGGACCTGGGGCAACAGAGAGCAAGGACAAGTCCTTCTACCCTGACCTCCAGCGCACAGGAAGCTGGAAGGAGCCTTGAAGGTCAACCAGCCTCATCCCCTTGTTTCACAGCTGAGTCTCAGCAGAGTAAAGTGACTTGTCCGAGGTCATACAATACAGGAAAGGAAAGCACAGAAACACACACACACACAAACCCATCTCTCTTGAGTCCCCATCCATGAGTCTTCCCAAAATATCATATAATTGCACGAAATGCTTTTTATTTGAAACAGTTAAGAGCTGTGAGCCAATGAAATAAATAGGAAAAAGGGGCGCCTGGGTGGCTTAGTCGGTTAAGCGTCCAACTTTCACTTAGGTCATGATCTCGCGGTTCGTGGGTTCAAGCCCCGTGTCGGGCTCTGTGCTGACTGCCAGCTCAGAGCCTGGAGCCTGTTTCAGTCTGTGATTCCCTCTCTCTGACCCTCCCCTGTTCACGCTGTCTCTCTCTCTCTCTCCTAGAAATAAATAAAAACATTAATAAATAAATAAATAAATAAATAAATAAATAAATAAATAGGAAAAAAATTGGCAAAGCATCCTGAGACCAGTGCAGGGTTACAGGAGTGGCTGCATGGGAATGGAATCTGCAGAAGATCACCCGATGGGATGGCAGCAGTCTCGAGAACACAGATCAAGTCCTGCAGGCTCTCGTCTTTTGCTTAGCCTGTGGGGAGCCCATTTCTTCAACAGAACGGAGGTTAGAGGTAGAATTATTTTTTTCACGAGAAAGCTGGACTATGCTTCAGAGACATCTGGCAGAGGAGAATGGAGAAATGGGTCCTGAGTCGGCATCCTTCCCACCCACTACTGCAGACTCCCCCTGGACCCTCCCCTGCAGTCAGTCTTCCTCCTTTCCCCCACCTTGTTAGAACCAGTCCCGGCCCGAGGTGGGAGGATCTGGCTCATCTGTCTGGGATTAAAGACTTAACATCTGGTCATGGCCCCGATCCCAAGTTTTATCAACGTTCCCAAGGCCCAGGATAGTAAATACTCACAGGTCTGCTCAATCCACAATGACCTCAGTGCTGGCCCTCCCTCTTAGGGGCGGTCCCACCAGAATCCATGCTTCTGTTACATAACCTCCACTTTCATGGCCTTAATTGCAAGCCCAATCTGGACTAGTTTCACAGAAGGAGGAGATACTAACTCTAAAACCGTAAGTGGCAATTTCTCTGCATAACATGGGCTGTCGAAGCAAAGACAGCTGGTCTGCAGGAAAAAAGGAATGAAGTCAAGGTGCAGAAAATGCAAAGAAAACAAGTGAGAATCCTGACGGTTTTCTAGTTTCCAGGCCCAATATCTTCCCAAGGTCAGTGTGCTCTTCTTATTCTTGGGTCCCACGAGATGCTCCGTAACCTTCGAATGCATTCTCATGTGTTCTTTAAACTGTGTCGAGTGGGCTTCTGTAACTTGACCTTTCAGGCGCCTGGAGAGGCACCTCCTCTGGCAAATTAACTAGAAGGCAGGTGTCCTTATTCCAATTACAACAGACAAGGAGACCTGCTCAGAGACTCACACGGGCAGGCCCGGTACCGGTGGCTCTCTGTCGACCAACTAACTTGCTCCTGAGCAATACCTTTGTCTCGAGTTCTGTCCTCTGAGGTCTACTCTTACATCTGCCTAGGATCTGGTCAGGAAAACAGACCCCGGGCTAGGGATTTCAACAGAAGAGGTTTAATATAAAGAACTGGTCACATAGGTGGCGGAGGGGCTGACTAATCAGAAGAAATAACTGCAGAAAGAGCTACCACCTGAAGGGTAGGGGACAAAACCAAGGGATCCTGTGACTTTAACTTACAGGGATCCAATCGCAACGTCCCAGAGAAGGGTGGAGAAGAATGGATTAGAGCTGGGAGACAATAGGCAAATTGCCATGACTGTTTCTACCCACGTGTCGGACACATTCTCTCCACCAACAGCCAACGGATTGCCATCCGGGTATGTCCTTCTTCCTTAAATGACAGTCCTGGCTGTGCCATCTAAACTTTCTTTCAATTGCCGTACCTGGTGCAGCAGACCAGGCCCAGGTTCAATGTTCAATAGCTCAATGGTTCAATGGCTCAATGGTTCAGTGGCTCAATGGTTCAATGGCTCAATGGTTCAGTGGCTCAAGGTTCAGTGGCTCAATGGTTCAATGGCTCAATGGTTCAATGGCTCAATGGTTCAGTGGCTCAAGGTTCAGTGGCTCAATGGTTCAGTGGCTCAATGGCTCAATGGCTCACCATTACTCTCCACAAGGTGTTTCTAGCCCTGTAGTTGTCTTTCCTTGTAATGTCCATATCTAGCTTTGGGATCAGAGTAATGCTGACCTCATAAAATACATTTGGAAGTGCTCTCTCCTCTTCTATTTTTTGGAAGAGTTTGAGAAGGGTTTGGTATTTAATTCTTTAAATATTTCGTAGAATTCACCAGCAAAGCTCTCTGGCCCCAGGCATTTTTCTTTGTTGGGAGGTTTTGATTACTGATTCCATCTCCATACTTGTTAGTTGATCTGTTCAAACTTTCTATATCTTCATGATTCAGTCTTGATAATTTGTATATTTCTGAGACTATATTTATTTCTTCCAGGTAGTCCAATTTGTTGGCATATAAATGTACATAGTAGTCTCTTCTTTCTGTCTTTGCATTTCTTTAGTATCAGTTAGAATGTCTCAAATTTTACTTGAGTCTTTTCTTAGTCTAGCTAAAGGTTTATCGATTTTGTTTATCTTTTCAAAAAACCAACTCTTAGTTTCATTGAATTTTTTAATGATTCTCCTATTCATGATTTCACTTATCTCTGTTCTGATTTCTATTATCTCCTCTATCTTACTAACTTTGGACTTAGTCGGCTCTTTTTTTTTTCCCCTAGGCCTTTGAAGTGTAAAGTTTGGCTGTTTATTTGAGACTCTTCTTCTTTCTTAATGAAGGTATTTACTGCTATAAACTCCCCTCTTAGAACTGCTTTTGCTACATCCCGTAAATTTTGGTATATTTCCATTTTTGTTTGTCTTGGGGTATTTTTTTTTTTTACTTTCCTCTTGATTTCTTCTTTGAACCATTCATTGTTCAAGAACATGTTGTTTAATTTCCACGTTTGCGAATGTTCCAATTTTCCCCATTATTGACTTCTCATTTCATATACTTCAGTCAGAGAGGATACTTGATATAACTTTAATTTCCTTAAATTTGTTAAGACTTATAGTCTAACATATTTTCTATTCTGGAGAGTTGATCTGTATGAGTTTAAGAAAAATGTATATTCTGCTGTTGGTAGATGAAATGTCCTATATATGCCTGGTAGGTCCATTTGGTCTATGATGCTGTTCAAGTCTGCTGTTTCCATATTGATTTTCTGTCTGGATGATCTATCCATTATTGAAAGTGACAGCTTTTGACTCAATGTGTTTTTTGTATAATATAAATACAGTCACCCAGGCTCTTTTTTGGTTACTGTTTGTATAAAATACCTTTTATGTCCCTTCTATGTGATAAGTTGTTTTCCTCTGGCTGCTTTCAAAATTCTCTTTGTCTTTGACTTCTGACAATTTAATTATAAAATGTCTCAATGAAGACTTCTTCACATACACTCTACCCGGGGTTCTGTGGGCATCATGAACCCAAATGTTCATTTCCCTCTGCAAATCTGAGAAGCTTTCTCTCTCCTTCCTTCCTTCCTTCCTTCCTTCCTTCCTTCCTTCCTTCCTTCCTTCCTTCCTTCCTTCCTTCCTTCCTTCCTTCCTTCCTTTTTATTGAAGTATGGTTGACATACAATGTTGCATTAGTTTCAGGTGTATAACATAGTGATTCAACATGTCTGTACATTATGTTATGCTCACCACAAACACAGCTACCATCTGTCACCATACAATGCTATGACAATACCATTGGCTATGTTCCCTATGCTGTACCTTTCATACCTGCGACTTGCTCATTTCATAACTGGGAGCCTGTACCTCCTACACCTTTCACCCATTTTGCCCATTCCCTCAATCTATCCCCTCTGGCAACCATCAGTTTGTTCTCTGTATTTATGGGTCTGTTTCCACTTTTTGTTTTGTTTTGTTTTCTAAATTCCACATATAAGTGAAATCATATAGTGTTCAACTCTCTCTTATTTCACTAACATAATATCCTCTAGGTCCATCCATGTTGTCAAAAATTATATGATCTCATTCTTTTTTAAGGCTGAGTAATATTCCATCATAAATATGCCACATCTTCTTTATCCATTCATCTATCAGTGGACACTTGGATTGCTTTCATATCTTGGCTCTTCTAAATAATAATGTAATAAACATAGGGGTAGATATATCTTTTCAAATTAGCGTTTTTGTTTTCTCTGGGTAAATAGCTAGTAGTGGAATTACTACATCATATGGTATTGCTATTTTTAATTTTTTGAGAAATTTCCATCCTGTTTTCCACAGTGGCTACACCAATTTATATTCTCACCGACAGTGCATCAGAGTTCCTTTGACTTCTACATCCTTGCCAATACTTGTTATTTCTTTGACATTATTTCTTTAAATAAGCTTTCTGTCCCTTTCTCATCCTCTGTTCCTTCTGGGATTCCCATAATGCATATATTAATTCTTTTGCTGCTGTCCCTTAAGTCATGTAGACTTTCTTCTCTTTTCTATTCGGTTTTCTTTTTGTTCCTCTGATTGGATAATTTCGAATAACCTGCCTTCCAGTTTGCTGATTCTTTCTTCTGCATGATTAAGTCGGCTGTTGAAACTCTCTATCAAAGTCATTGTGTTCCTCAGCTCAGAATTTGATTCTCTTTTGTGATTCCCATTTCTTTATTAAACTTCTCATTTTGTCCATGTATTGATTTACTAATTTCATTTAGTTGTCTGTATTCTCCTGTAGCTCACTGAGCTTCTTTATTATGAATTTTTTGGTAGCCATTTATGGCTATTTCTTAAAGGTTGATTACTGAAGCTTTATTAGTTTCCTTGGATGGTATCATGTGTATCTAATCCTTTTTTTTTTTTTTAATGAGAGAGAGAGAAAGCAGGGGAGGGGCAGAGAGAGAGGGAGAGAGAGAGAATCCCAAGCAGGCTCGCACTGTCAGTGCAGAGCCCAATGTCGGGCTCGAACCCACGAACCATGGGATTATGACCTGAGCTGAAATCAAGAGCCAGATGCTAAAGTGACTGACCCACCCAGGTGCCCCACATTTGCCTAATTCTTAATGATCCATGTAGTCTTGTGTTAATGTCTGTGCCTTTGAAAGGCAGACACCTCCTCCGGTCTTTACAGACTAGTTTTGGCCGATCTTTGCCTGCTGGGTCCCTGGCTGATGAGATCACCTCCAGAACTGTGGGCGGGCAAGCAGAGCTGGCACCAGGCCCAGTGGCTGTTGTGGGGTCTGCAGTCAAGTCTGCAGTTGGCAGGTCTTTTACAAGGGGTGAAATCGGGCAAGGCCCCTGCCCACACATGCTCCCATCAGATGGCTGGGTTGGCCTCTGAGAATTACAGGGTTTCAATCCAATTTCTGCCATTTCTCCCCAATCTTTATTGAGGTATAATTGAGAAATTTCAAAAAAACTTTTTTATATATTTAAGATATATGACTTATGTTTTGATATATACGCATCAGAAAATACCACAATCAAGTTAATTAACATATCCATCATCTCACACAGTTACGTGTGTGTGTGTGTGTCTGTGTGTGCACGTGCGGTGAGGACACTTAAGATATACCCTTTAGAAAACCTGAAGCATACAACACAGTATTGTTAAGTATATTCTCATTACTATACACTAGACCTCCAGAACTCACATCTCGTGTAATTGAATCGTTGTTCCCATTAACCTATTACCTTGTGCTTATTCTGCTACATGTTAACTATGACATTTGGGCAAGACTTTTACCAACATTCTCACAATGAGCAAGGCGAGTTTCCATTCTAGGGGCCCATGCAACATAACTCAAGAAGAAGCCATGACCTAGACTTTTGATGCCTCAGTTTTGTCTTCTGTGAAATGGACATATTAATAGTACCTATCCTGTTGAAATGTTAACAGGATCTATGAGTTAGTACATGTCAAGGGTTTATAATGGTGCCGGCATTCCTTAGCATTAGCCATTATTATCATCACAATTATATTATTATTATTCCTAAATAATATAATTATTATTCCTAAACACAAGATTCACCAACTCCCTTAATGGTCTGTCTGCTCACTCCAGGCTCCCATCTACCATTTTTTAAAATGTTTTATTTAATTTTGAGAGAGAGACAGCATGAGCAGGGGAGGGTCAGAGAGAGAGGGAGACACAGAATCTGAAACAGGCTCCAGGCTGTGAGCTGGCTGTCAGCACAGAGCCCGACACGGGGCTCGAACCCACGAACCGTGAGATCATGACCTGAGCCGAAGCCGGACGCTTAACCGACTGAGCCACCCAGGCGCCCCTCCCATCTACCATTTATTTCAATGCTACCCATATCTAAGTTCATCAGAGTGTCTAAATTCTCTCTCAACTGTTAACTACTCCCACCTGGAAACTATTAACCATGACTTTCCTAAATAATTCCAATAAGCCTCAAGTGCCTCCTCCGGAAAATTTCCCAAGAAAGAAAAGAAAGTTGTTCTACACAGTTACAGAGCATGATGACTAACTGGAACCCGCCCGCTCCTCCAGGAAGCCCTCCCCCGGAGGGGCACTGGCAGCGAACGTTGTTCCCGCGTGCCTACTAACACAGGTCCTGCTCCTCCTCCCACCTCTCGGCTTTGAATGTTCAAGCAAGTGTCTCCTCCACCAGCCTCAAAACCTCTCAAAAGTCATGCTATGCCCTAACCACCCTTATGTCCCCAGCATCTTCAGCTCACAGAGAATGAGAGATCATTCATGGAGAATGATCTGCGTGAGCGTGAGAAGACTCTACATTCTGCTGCTGTTGGACAGGATGCCCTGAATGTACCAGCAGAATTAAAACCGCGACAGCAGAATTACATGGCAGAAATTAAAGGCCATCAGTGAGGTCCAGAACAAGTGTTCTAATATTGTAGAGGAAGAGAGGACTTCTTGCTGGATGGATCACAAAGGCTCGATGGAGAAAACAGCATTTTTCATGGTCTTGGAGAACTAATACAATCTGGAATTCCAAGAACACAGAACCAAGCCGGCAAATGCACCAAGGCCAGAAAGTAAACACCACATTCTAGAGGTTAAGAAAAAGCAAAATAAGAGGGGGCTCCTGGGTGGCTCAGTCAGTTGAGCTTCAAATTGATTTTGGCTCAGGTCATGATCCCAGGGTCATGGGATCAAGGCCCGCATTGGTCTCTGTGCTGAGCCTGTAGCCTGCTTAAGATTCTCTCTCTCTCTCTCTCTCAAAAAAAAAAAAAGTCTCAAATGTTGGTACCTGTGTGCATCTGAAATGGAGCAGAAAGAAAGGCAATTATAGTTAGTAAGGTGGAGAGAAAGTAAGAAACAGAGGTCTCCCTGTGATCAGAGAAAATAACAGCAGAAGGTGAAAGAGAGAGAGATTGAACTAGGTGCTACAGTTCTCTTATTTTCTTCCAAATTTATATTTAAATTCTAGTTAGTTAGCAAACAGTGCGATATTGGTTTCAGGAGTAGGATTCAGTGATTCATCACTTACATACAACACCCAGTGCTCATATAACAAGTGTCCTCCTTAATACCCATCACCCATCTAGCCCATTCCCCACCCACCTCCCTCCATCAACCCTCAGTTTGTTCTCTACCCTTAAGAGTCTCTTATGGTTTGCCTCCCTGTCTCGTTTTTTCCCTTTCCATATGTTCATCTGTTTTGTTTCCTAAATTCCACATATGAGTGGAATCATATGGTATTTGTCTTTCCCTGACTGACTTATTTCACTTAGCATAATATACTCTAGCTCCATCCACGTCATTGCAAACAGCAAGATTTCATTCTTTTTAAAGGCTGGATAATATTCCATGGTAATCAGTGCTACAGTTCTTAAAGACAGGAATGAAGAGTCAGCTTGCAAGGTGCTGAGGATTAAGTGTGCAGGAAAAAAAAGAGAAACAGTGAATGAAGAATCACGTTTTATACAATTTTAGGGTGAAAGGAATAGAATAGAACGATAATAGCTCAAGACTTTATTAAGTTGGAACATAGGATTTTTACACAGAGGTGGTTTAGTGTGGTAGTTAAGAACACGATTCTTGGGGTGACTGGGTGGCTCAGTCGGTTGAGTGTCCAACTTCGGTTCATGTCATGATCTCATGGTTCCTGGGTTTGAGCCCCGCATCGGGCTCTGTGCTGACAGCTCAGAGCTTGGAGCCTGCTTTGGATTCTGTGTCTCCCTCTCTCTCTCTGCCCCTCCTCTGCTTAGGCTCTGTCTCTCTCTCTCTCTCTCAAAAATGAATAAACTTAAAAAAAAAAAAAAAGAACACGATTCTGGTAGCTGGCTAGTAGAGTTTAAATCTTGCTTCAGCTACTTCCTACCAAAGTGATCTTGAATAAGGTATTTAACATCTGATACATAACTTAGACGGTTGTGGTGAGGCGTACATGGGCTAAGAGATGTAAAGCAGTTGCAACAGTATCTGCCTCATAGTAACCACTCAATAAATGTTAGCTAGCTGGAACAGAGAAGAGAGAATGTACATGTGTATAAAAATGCAAACTTTCAAAACACAGATCACCACTTCGATTTTGAGAAAGACCTACACTAGGGCGCCAGGGTGGCTCAGTTGGTTAAGTGTACAACTTTGGCCTCAGGTCATGGTCTAATGGTTCATGGGTTTGAGCCCTGCGTTGGGCTCTGTGCTGACAGCTCGGAGCCTGGAGCCTGCTTTGGACTCTGTGTCTCTTTCTCTCTCTGCCCCTCCCCTGCTCGTGCTTTGTCTCTCTCTGTCTCTCAAAAATGAATAAACGTTTAAAAAGATTTTTTAAAAGACCTACATTAGTACCAATTTTTGCCAACTGAAAGAAATCCAAAGAGCGTTTTTGCTTTCACAAAACACACAAAAAACCAAAAAGTGAAAATAGCATTTGGCAATTGTTTTGCAGCAAAGCCACTGCAGAGGAAGCACCCCCCCCCCAAAAAAAAAACAGCACAACCTTCCCCAGGAGTTACTCTTGGCATCGCAGCATTAAGCTGCCATCGCTCTGAAGTGTGTGTGTGAGTATCTGTCCATCACCTCTTTTTATTTTGTGTGTCCATCAGCAAGATATGTCCTAAGGTATCAGAAAAGCCAAAGAGAGATTATTTGGGGGGTCTGGGATGCTCCAAAATTTTGCCACATAAATTGGTGGTGATTGCTTTTTTACTTTACACTGTTTCAATGTACAAAAAAGGTTTCATAGAGATGCTCTCAGATAGTGGAGGTAACCTGTATGTAGAAAAAGGTAGCCTATCAAAAAAATTAGGAAAAGTCAAAAGTACTGCATGATGAAGGCTTATATTGCATAATCACAAATATTTTTCTTTTGAGTCATACTTGAAGCTCATAAAGCCCAACTTCTCCCCACACATACTCTGTTCCATTCTATAGAAAAGGAAATCCGAGGCTGAGAAAGAATGAGTGATCTGGCCCCAGGTTGTTCTGGTCAATAACAAGACAGGATGAGGACCCAGGCATCTTGATTCCTAATCCAGTGGAAAGAAACCATCTCATTAAAAAAAAATGTTGTAAAGATGACCCAACCATTTGATCAAAATCTGACGTGATTTATCCAAAGAATAAGAGAGAGAGAGACCCAGAAAAGTTAAGAGGTGAAGCTTATTGAGGACCAACTGCACTGAACTAGACTATCTCTCAATCTTAATTCTCCAGCAGTTTTACTTCTGTTTTGAAGCTGGGTGAAAAGACACTGTCTCTAGAAATAATTGACAAAGTATCCAAATCTGAAATACAATTTTGTAGAATTATAATCATATCCTAAAATATACATTTGGAAATCATGCCTCAAAGAAAACGAAAAAAAGTTAAAAAAAAAAAAAAAGCAACCAGACAAAAAACTCACTGTGGGCTTATAAAAATAAATATTAGTTAAACTTTTAATTTTCCACTTTGAAATTTCACCAAATGATATAATTTCAGTGTGTCCTATTTTGTACTAACATCTCTGTTACCTCTGGAAAGCCAGATGAGAATGTCTCAGTCAGAGACTGAGATATATATCTTTCTCAGATATATTAAACAAAATTTGGTAACCCAATCGGTCAGATTATGTTTCTGATTAAACAACTTGCTGGTTAAATATAGGACTTAAACCAGCAGCAGATTACCCGTGGTTTGCTATTGTTTGGTTCTTCACAAAGGAGCAATTATTTGAGAAACCAGGAATGGAAAAAAGAAAGGAAGACTGTTTTTAGAATAATATAAAGGGAGTTAATTTGTAGTTTTCAGAGAAAAGAAGAATCAAATCAAATTGGTGTTCTGGGTTTGGGGAACTAAATGGCCCAATATAAAAAAAGAAAAGGAATACAGAAATGTGACACCATCATCATAATTTCAGATGCACATTTGAAAAAAATAAGGAAAAAATGTCTAAAATAGAACCTATATTTGGCCTGCCAACTGAAAACTGATAGTTTCATTATGCTTTCAGTCAAAGGTTGATTTGTAAATACTAGGTAGGGTTTTGCTCCATGAGTTAAACAGCTTTTTCCTACGGAGAATCTTCTGGAGAGTATGGGAAATAAGAAAGAATCTATTGGGAAATTTTTAAATGATGGCAGATATGGGTGCCCAGGTTCTGATCTCTTGTGTTACCTACCAAAGGGTGAGGCAAAGCTCTTCTTCCAACTTCACCACTCATTAAATCCTTTTTGGTTCATTCACTTAAATCAAGTAAGATGAACAGAGGCTCAAAGAATCATGATTCTTAGCTAACCATTGGTTATAAATTATTCTGGTCTGAACCATGAAATTTGATACTTTAGCCTTACCAATAAAAATAGAACCCTATAGAGAATACAGATGCTGGCGAGGAAGTGGAGAAACGGGCACACTCCTGCACTGTTGGTGGGAATGTAAACGGGTGCAGCCCCTCTGGAAAACAGTGTGGAGGTTCCTCAAAAAATTAACAGAACTCTCCTGTGGCCCAGCAATAGCACTGCTAGGAATTTACCCAAGGGATACAGGAGTACTGATGCATAGGGGCACATGGACCCCAATGTTCATAGCAGCACTCTCAACAATAGCCAAAACATGGAAAGAGCCTAAGTGTCCATCAACGGACGAACGGATCAAGAAGATGTGGTTTATCTATACAATGGAATACTACATGGCAATGAGAAAGAATGGAATCTGGCCATGTGTAGCAACATGGATGGAACTCGAGGGTTCTGGGCAAAATAAGTCAGGCAGAGAAGGACAGATACCATATGTTTTCACTTATAAGTGGATCAGGAGAAACTTAACGGAGGACCATGGGGGAGAAGAAAGGGAAAAACAGTGGGGAGAGGGAGGGAGCCAAACCATGAGAGACTCTTGAATACCGAGAACAAACTGAGGGCAGATGGGGGTGGGGGGAGGGGAAGGGGGTGATGGGCATGGGGGAGGGCACTTGCGGGATGAGCACAGGGTGTTATATGGAAACCAACTTGACAATAAACTATGAAAGAAAAAAAATAGAACCCTATAAGAACAATGCCTGGATATATTTAAGAAAACTGTCATGGCAGAAATTTATTTGTATCTTCTAAATGGTATCCTTTAAAAATTACATGGATGCATCACCACCCACCCGTTGGTGGCCTCTCCAAAAATCAAAGTCACTGGGGGGCGCCTGGGTGGCTTAGTCGGTTAAGCGTCCGACTTTCGCTTAGGTCATGATCTCACGGTTCGTGGGTTCGAGCCCCGCGTCGGGCTCTGTGCTGACTGCCAGCTCAGAGCCTGGAGCCTGTTTCAGAGTCTGTGACTCCCTCTCTCTCTGACCCTCCCCTGCTCACGCTGTCTCTCTCTCTCTCCTAAAAATAAAGCTTTTTTTTTTTAATTTTTTTTAATGTTTTATTTATTTCTAGGAGAGAGAGAAAGACAGCGTGAGCAGGGGAGGGTCAGAGAGAGAGGGAGTCACAGACTCTGAAACAGGCTCCAGGCTCTGAGCTGGCAGTCAGCACAGAGCCCGACGCGGGGCTCGAACCCACGAACCGTGAGATCATGACCTAAGCGAAAGTCGGACGCTTAACCGACTAAGCCACCCAGGCGCCCCATCTCTCTCCTAAAAATAAATAAAACATTAAAAAACAAAAATCAAAGTCACTGGGATCCCTCATGAGGTGTGTGCTTTTTTAAGTTAAAATTCCAGGCTTTGAGGTTAGGTTCACAAGCCTTGAGACGTGCTTATAAAACAACTTGCTTCTGTGGGATGTGCTGGGATGTGTAATGGCCAGGAGGAATAGTAACATGGAAATCCAATAGTTTAAAACCCAGTTTAGATATTTCAAGATGACATATTTACATGCATTTCTGTGTCTTTCCCCCTGACTTTGCACCCAAATGTTAGCAAAGGGAGCTCTTTCGGAACAGTGGAATAACCGCGCCTCCCCAAATCTGCTCCTCCCAGAAAGTCAAAAGAGCACTGGGAAAAGGGTCAAAATGAACTTTCTCGAAACTCCAGGGGTGCCTGAGTGGCTCAGTCAGTTAAGTCTCTGACTTCGGCTCACGTCATGATCTCATGGTTTGTGAGTTCAAGCCCTGCATCAGGAGGGAGCCTGTTTCAGATTCTGTGTCTCCTTCTCTCTCTCTGCCCTCCCTGCCTTGCTTGCACTCTGTCACTCTCAAAAATAAATAAACATCAAAAGAAGAAGAAGAAGAAGAAGAAGAAGAAGAAGAAGAAGAAGAAGAAGAAGAAGAAGAAAGAAACTCCAGAAGTTAATCAAAGGCTTATAACCATCTGAGGAGCATTTATCGAAGACGTAGAAGGTCCCATACATGTGTCTGTAGGCATACTCGGGAAAAATCTGAGAAAGACTTAAGCTCTCACCTCTGGCCAATCTTGAACTCCCGTGCAAGTAAGAAGTGAAGACTAGGAAGGATTATGATTGAAGGTGGGCCCCAAGACAAAGCCCCTCTGTAAAGGTGGGAGACTTTCTGGTTCAGAGCGTTTTGTAAAAATCTCTCTCTGATCATTAACTGACCACTAAGTTAATACAGCAGGGACTCGCCAAGAATACGGACTGTGGAACCAGTCAGGAAAAGTCACTAAAGAAGCAAACCGCAACAACAACAAAAAAACAACAAACCCTGGGAGGGAGAGACCCTGATTTCTATACTGCCACATTGTAGCATATGAGTTGTGCCCTTTAAACAATAAAAAGACACATGCATACCAGAAAGGAGAGCTCACAGGAGGAAAAAAAGCAGTCAACAAAAACTATCCTTGAGAAAAACCATGTGTTGAACTCTAATCAACTACTATAAATATTTTCTAATAACTAAAGGAAATTAAACCCAGAGAATTAAAAGTATGAAAACAATGTCTTGCCAAAGAGATGATATAAATAAAGGGGTAGAAGTTATAAAAAAAAAAAAAAAAAAAAAAAAAGAAAGAAAGAAAGAACTAAGGAGAAATTCTGGAGTTAAAAAGTACAATAACTGAAATCAAGAATTCACTAGAAGGGCTAAACAGAAGATTTGAGCTGACAGAAGTAAGAATCAGTGAACCTGAAAATAGATCAACTGTGATTACCCAGTTTCAGACACAGAAAGAAAAATAATAAAAAGCAACAAAGACTCAGACCTGCGGCAAGCTATTGGGTGTACTAGCATATGCATGATGGCACCCATGGAAGAAAAAGAGAAAGAAAAGAGAAAAAAGAGAATATATGAACAGGGGTGCCTATGGGGCTTAGTCGGTTGAACGTCTGACTCTTAATCTCAGCTCACGTCTTTATCTCAGGGCCATGAGCTCAATCCCACATCGGGCTCTACATTGGGCATGGAGCCTACTTTAAAAAAAAAATATATATATATATGGGGCGCCTGGGTGGCTCAGTCAGTTAAGTGTCTGACTTCGGCTCAGGTCATGATCTCACACGGTTCATGGGTCCAAGCCCCGCATCGGGTTCTGTGCTGGTAGCTCAGAGCCTGGAGCCTGTTTCATATTCTCTGTCTCCTTCTCTTCTCTGCCACTCCCCCGCTCATGCTCTGTCTCTCTCTGTCTCAAAAATAAATAAAAAACTATAAAAAAAAAAAGAATATATGAACAAATAATACCCAAGAACATGCCACTTTTTTTAAATGTTTTTTTTTTAATTTATTTTTGAGGGAGAGAGAGAGAGACAGCGTGAGCAGGGAAGGGTCAGAAGGAGAGAGGGAGACACAGAATCTGAAGCAGGCCCCAGGCCATGAGCTGTCAGCACAGAGCCCAACACAGGGCTCAAACCCACGAACCATGAGATCATGACCTGATCCAAAGTCAGACATTTAACCTATTGAGCCACTCAGGCGCCCCAAGAACATACCACTTTTGATGACAAACATTAATCTACAAAACCAAGATCAAAGAACTCCAAGGAGAACAAATGTAAAACATCTACACCTAGATACATCAGAGTCATCCTGTGGAATGCCCAAGACTTTTAAAACAGAATTTTGAAAGCATCAAGAGAATAATGACCCACCATGACAAGAGATCTAAATTAAGATTACATGCTGATTCCTCCTCGGATACCATAGATGGCAGCAGGCAGCGGGACGACATATTTAATGTGTTGAAACAGAGAGGTTGCAACCAAGAATTTTATGTCCTGCAAAACTATCTTTTAAAAAATGAAGGAATAACTAAGACATTGCCAGATTTTTTTTTAACTGAAAAAATCCATTGCTAGCAGACGTTCTCTGGAGGAAATACGAACAGATGTCTTTCACGCTCAAATGAAAGTTCTCTACACAGAAACTTGAATCCATATGAAGAAATAAAAAGCGCCTGTAAAAGTAACTACATAGTATATAGGAAAACAGTATAAATGTATTTCTGTTTTTAACTCTTTTCTCTTCCTGATTCAGACAACAACTGCATAAAGCAAGAATTGTAAAAACGTGTTGAGAGGTTCACAGTGTATTAAGATATAATCTGTGTCGATAATTTAGCAGAAAGGAGTAGGAAAGGAGATGAGAAGAAAGCTTTTATAAATTAAAAATATATTTTAGTAGGAGAACTCTATGGATGAGAAAGTTAAAGAAATTTGAACATAGAGCCAAAGTCAAAGACACAGAAAATAAGTAAATACTTAAGTCAAAGTCCCGAAGAGGAAAACATCTAACTAAAAGGTGGTCCAGGGGCACCTGGGGTGGCTCAGTCAGTTAAGATTCAGACTCTTGATTTTGGTTCAGGTCATGATCTCATGGTTCATGAGATCGAGCCCCACATGGGGCTCTGCACTGACAGCATGGAGCCTGCTTGGGATTCTCTTTCTCTTTCTTTCTGCCCCTTCCCCACCTGAGCTTTCTCTCTCTCTCAAAATAAATAAATAAACATGAAATAAATAAATAAAATAAAATAAAATAAAATAAAATAAAAAGTGGTCCAGAAAGACAGAGCAAGGAATTCAAGAGGAGGTGGATGGTAATTAAGTTCTACTTCCTGGAGGAGAAAATATTTACATATTTTACTTGAAATTCTTCTCTAAGAAAGATCGTCTCTTCTTCCCCATTTATTTAATTTCTTATTTACTTACATACTTATTTTTTTTTTAATTGAGAGAGAGAGAGAGAGAGTGGGTGAGAGGGGCAGAGGGAGAGAGAACCCCAAACAGGCTCCTCACCCAGTGTGCAGCCTGACACAGGGCTCGATCCCACAACCCTAGGATCATGACCTGAGCCGAAATCAAGAGTGGGACGCTCGATCAACTGAGCCACCCAGAAGTCCCACTTATATACTTATTTACTCATTTATTTATGTCAGTATGAACTCATGTATAGTTATTTCATACTTTAGGTTATAATCCAATACTGCATTAATTAGTTACTCAAGCTGTTTCAGCTGTGACCATGAGGAGCTCTTTCAAGGTGACCCCTGTGTTCCTTTGGCATGCCCCCTCCTTCTGGTTTGTGTACTTCCTTACTTTTTGGTGTGACAAGACTCTCCTTTTTGTGATTTCCCTACCCTAGCTGTGGCATCGGCTATTTCTCCAGGGAACCCCTGGGAATGGTATTTGGAAACCGAGATGGGTACTGGGTGTGCTTATTGCTACTGAGTCTACTGTACTTTTATAAGTTTCGTGTATCCACATCTTTGCTTTCTTTATACCTATAAAAAGACTCTAATCTTTGTCTCCATCCTGGGACTACTCAAGATCTTATAGCAGCCCCAATCTCTTTGCAGTTGCTACTGAGAAGGTATTTTTTTAGTACCTTTCCCATGAGTATAAATATTAACTTTGCTTCTCAGAGGTTATTACTAGCATGCTACTCTTTAAAATTTCTCTCTACAAAGGAATTTTGTTTGTAGTTAATTTTTTTTTCTTAGAAAGTTGGCATATGACATTGTTCATTTATAATTCATTCCTGGGGCGCCTTGGTGGCTCAGTCGGTTGAGTGTCTGACTTCGCCTCAGGTCATGATCTCACGGCCCGTGGGTCAGCTATGCTGGCAGCTCAGAGCCTGGAGCCTGCTTTGGATTCTGTGTTTCCCTCTCTCTCCCTGTCCCTCCCCTGCTCATGCTCTGTCTCTCTCTCTCCCCCCAAAAATAAACATTTTTTAAGAATTGTAATTCACTCCTAATTCCTGAGTCAAAATGCCCTCACCCATTCATCCGGTTTCTCTAAAAAAACACCCCTTTTCCTTCTACACTACTGAGAGGCAGCAAACAAAAAGGTTTTATTTGCTCTTATTTTGTTTTCAATGAAGATTTCTTTAGAAGCTCCCAACACCCAAATCTCCTTTTATTTCTGAAAATACACGATTAAGAAATTCTTTCTCTGACTTAAAGCTCTGTCTACTGCTAAGATATAAACACAATACTTCCTAACTAAATGTGGTGGGTTGACCACATGGGAAAGAAGGTATGGTGAACGGGGATTTCCACAAACTTTAGGAAGATAAGTTAGACTGGGGATTGTTAACTCACTTAGAGCAGAAGTTTATGTGCCAGCACAGGGAGAGATGGATGAGACGTGGGCCACATTGTGCCCCGAGGGCATTGAGACGCAAGGGGGCTGAGCCCTGGATGGCCAAGCAGGCAAGGATGAGACACGGGGCTCACAGGAGAGGCCAACTCTCCTCCACCACACACAGAACTTTCAGGATAAAGTCTGTCAGTACCGGGGCGCCTGGGGGGATCAGTCGGTTAAGTGTCTGACTTTGGCTCAAGTCATGATCTCATGATTCGTGGGTCCGAGCCCCGTATCGGGCACTGTGCCAATGCTCAGACCCTGGAGCCCATTTTGGATTCAGTGTCTCCCTCTCTCTGCCCCTTCCCGATTCACACTCTGTCTCGCCCTCTCAAGAATAAATAAAAAATGTTTAAAAATAAAAAAAAAAATAGTTTGTCATCATGGAAGAAAACTGAGGAGTGACACTATCCATAAGGACGGGATGTTATGTTTTAAAAAGAAGCAAACTTGGTTAAGGAAGAGCTCCTATAAATACGACAGACAAGAGAAAATTTTTCAGGAAAAGGGGGTTATAAACAAAACACAAGGAAATCCACCAGCAAGTAGAACAAAAAGAAAGTTGGAAAACATAAGAAATTAGAGAATAAATTCTGCAGTCCGAGATCCCACTGAAGTTTCAAAGAAAAAACAAAAACAAAAACAAAAGCAAGGAGAAGAGTAGAATGAAGGGGAGGAATTTATCAAATCAGTCATATAAAAGACGTCCCAGAGCTGAAAGCTATGAATGTCAAGTTTGAAAGCATCCTCCCAGAAGCCAGAAAAATTAATGAAAACTGTCTCTTGCTGAGGAATTTTATCATGAAA
The DNA here is from genome assembly GCF_003009895.1 of Hyaena hyaena. Lineage (NCBI taxonomy): Eukaryota > Metazoa > Chordata > Mammalia > Carnivora > Hyaenidae > Hyaena > Hyaena hyaena. The sequence continues at coordinate 965,928 of NW_024080908.1, read as the reverse complement.
CCAGAATGATACAGAGAAAAGATCCTCAAGGCTTATACAGAGAGAAAACAATGCACACCTTGCCTCAGATTTCTCAACACCAATACTGGAAGTCAGAAGATGATAAATCAATGCCTTCCCAATCTGCAGAAAAATCTTTTTCAACCTAGAAGATTCTGGGGCGCCTGGGTGGCTCAGTTGGTTGAGCATCCAGCTTCAGCTCAGGTCATGATCTTGTGGTTCGTGAGTTCAAACCCTGCATCGGGCTCTGTGCTGACAGCTCAGAGCCTGGAGCCTGCTTCGGACTCTGTGTCTCCCTCTCTCTCTGCCCCTATCCCACTCATGCTCTGTCTTCCTCTCAAAAATAAAGAAACATTAAAAAAATTTTTTTTAAAGAAGAAGATTGTACCCAGCAAACTATCAAGTGTGGCACTAAATTAAAATGCTTCAAAGTACGCAAGGATTCAATAAATTTATGTGTCACGCACCCTTATTTCAGAAGGTGTGGGAGTACGTGCCCCATCATCCCAAGGGGCTGAGCCGGCGATGCAGACATTCAGAGAATCCAACGTAGAAAAGGTGCCAAAGGAAAAACCTGAACGAAAGCCATGAATAAGGCTTAGAGAATACCCAGTTCGGGTGGAAAAACAGGAAAGTGGAAGGGACGTCTGATGTGTTTGAACATTTTGAAAATACAATTGCTTTGTCTTTAACAGATCTTTTGGGTAATTTGCATCAAATAGCAGTTGGTAAACAGAAAGCTAAGCAAGTAGGCAAAAGGAGGAAATTATTAACTCTTGGCTAAACAAAAGTTGTATATCAAAGAAAGCATAATCAGGGGCGCCTGGGCGGCTCAGTCGGTTAAGCGTCGGACTTCAGCCCAGGTCATGATCTCACGGTTCGTGGGTTTGAGCCCCACGTCAGGGTCTATGCTGACAGCTCAGAGCCTGGAGCCTGTTTCAGATTCTGTGTCTCCCTCTCTCTCTCTGCCCCTCCCCCACTCATGCTCTCTGTCTCAAAAATAAATAAAAACTATAAAAATTTTAAAAAAAAGAAAGCATAATCACAGTATACTATCTGAAGCAATTGTAGGGCATGTTTATATATTAGGATACTGCAAATGCTAATATTAACTTGATCAGTGAGCGTGCTATAATCATACTGAGAGGCTATTAGGATGAAGGGAGACAGTAAGTAAGAGAACCTACTAGAAAGCTAAGCCCTCATCCACCATACAGAAAGTTAGTAATATCTAAAACTGACAAAGAAATCATAGAACATATATATATGTATGAAAATATGGAAATAAATACCAGAAGAAAAAGCTACAAGAATAATATAAAGTGCAGACTTCTAGGCAACTGGATTGGGAGGAGGTTGAAGATGGGTGGGTCAGAGGATTAGTATTTTTTAAATAATCCTTTCGGTATTTCATTTTATTTTTTTAATGTTTTTTATTTATTTTTGAGAGTCAGAGAGAGACAGCGCAGGCAGGAGAGGGTCAAAGAGAGGAAGACACAGAATCTGAAGCAGCCTCCAGGCTCTGAGTTAGCTGTCAGCAGAGAGTCTGACACAGGACTCGAACCCACGAAGTGTGAGATCATGACCTGAGCCGAAGTCGGACGCTTAACCAACTGAGCCACCCAGGCTCCCCGGTATTTAATTTTCTAAACACATCAAGAGAGGTAACAATATCAAATCTGTCAAGTAACATTTTAGTATTAATGAATTTATTAGACCCTTTTTTCTTTTTTTTAAATTTTTTGACATTTATTCATTTTTCATAGATAGAGAGTACAAGTGGGGGGGTGGTGCAGAGAGAAAGGGAGACACAGAATCCAAAGCAGGCTCCAAGCTCCGAGCTGTCAGCACAGAGCCCGATGAGGGGCTCAATCTCACAAACTGACACCATGACCTTAGCCAAAACAAGTCGGAGGTTTAACCGACTGAGCCACCCAGGCGCCCTGAAAGTTTCACTAATTTCTATAATCCACCCTGTTGGAACTCGTTCTCAGACTCAGTCCCGGGCCCTGTCTTGCCGTGCCCGTCCCCGTCTCATTCCACAGTCTCTACATCCATGCCAAGGCCCTTCCTTACTCTTAGTAAACTAATGGCCCCTAAATTCTAACTCCAGCTCAGACCTACAATCTAGTGTGAACTCTGTCACTAACTAGCACCGTGACCTTGAGGCAGTCACTTCTCTTTGGCCCTCGGCTGCCTGGCCTGTAAAATGCTCAAAGTGATGTGGGGATGAGCACTGAGTGTTATGTGGAAACTAATTTGACAATAAACTATTTGTAAAAAAAAAAAAAAAAAAAAATGCTCAAAGTGATCTCGGAGGCCTCCTGTACACGGGCGTGGTGACAAGGGAGACAGGCTCGTGTGGGCCAGGCTGGGGCGGGACCCCTCCCCACATTGATCCACAGCGGAAGGTGGGCTCATGGAGCGTATGTGCTGGCATTCTGGGATAAGCACGCATATCCCAACATTCTAGAACCTCCGGTGTCCAGTTTTGTCCTAAGGCCTGAGCATTTGAAATTGCTGCCCTCTACTGCACAGACTAAGCCTACCAGGAAGGCTACAGGGGCCTCCTGCGACTACAGCCGGCCGGCCAGGCCCCCAGGGAGACGGCTGACTCACAGGACGTGCCAGAACGCACTCAGAGAAGAAGGGAGAAATCAGGCCATAAAAATCTGCTTAAGCGAATACATTCTGCTCCAGGGTTGCTGCTATGACCTCAGCGTTACCGTCAAGTGTCCCCGCCTCCAGTCCGGCTGACAGTAGGGCAGACCGAGGTGGGACACGCGGGCCAAGGGCCACTGCCACATTCCAAAGTACTGCGACAGCTTCAGAAACAAGTCCCCAGGAGGGCCGCTGTTCAGCGGCCTCCAAAATATGGGTATTTGGATAGAAGGGTGAGGCAAAAAGAGCTCTTCTGTACTACATGGCAATGAGAAAGCATGAAATCTGGCCAAGTGTAGCAACGTGGATGGACCTTGAGGGTGTTATGCTGAGCGAAACAAGTCAGGCAGAGAAGGACAAATATCATATGTTTGCACGTATAGGAGGATTAGGAGGAACTTAACGGAGGACCATGCGGGAGAAGGAAGGGGGGAAGTCCGGGGGGGGAGAGGGAGGGAGGCAAACCATGGGAGACTCTTGAATGTTGAGAACTGAGGGCTGATGGGTATGGGGGAGAGGGGAGGGGGGTGATGGGCATGGAGGAGGGCACTTGTGGGGATGAGCACCGGGTGTTATATGGAAACCAACTTGACAATAAACTACGAAAGAAAGAAAAAGAGCTCTTCCAAACAGATGCTGGTGCACTGAGTACCGCGGGCCTTTCTTTGGATTGTCATTTGGATACTCTCGTCTCTCTGAGGCAAGACCAACGCACAGCCGGGAGTCTTACCACGTTATTCTCTGCAGCCGTGGAGTTTTGAACTTCCACCTGCAACCCAAGTCACAAATGGCAGGCTGCGTCTTTTTCTTTTCAACTCCGTTGAAGCCTGTTATCAAGATTCCCGTCCCATTTCCCAACAGCTCAATAAATGGGCCTGAACAGAATTTAGTGTCCTCGGGCCCTTTGCTCTGGGACTGCCCAGGGCCAAGTACGGCCCGCCAAGTGCACTGTCCCTCAGTATGTCTTTTCTGAGCAGTGGACAGATGTGTGCGGAGAATACAATAAAGGGAGGGAGAAAAGTATGAGAAAAGCTTTTCCACTGAAACAATGATGCTTTTCTAAATATAGCTCAGATGTTGATTAGTTATTCCCAGAACTGCTCTTTGGTGTTCCCTGCAACTACACACACCCACACCCACACCCACACACACACTTTCCTATAAATAAAGAGGAACTGCAGCAAAGGCTCAGGAACAGTAACTGACTTGGGGCTGGTGTTGCATAACCCTGTCGTGATTCCCCGTACCTCACAGCAGCCTCAGCATGGCCCTGGTGACGGCCATCTGGCCCTGACCATCATCTGGTCTCCCTCTCGGGGTGCTTATGACCCTTCCTGCTTTGAGACTGCAGGCCAAACCAATACCTTACCAAGTTGCCTTTCACTTGAATTGCTGCTTATGGAGTTCCCTGGAAGCAGTTCCCATTCTCCCTTGACCTTGAGAGCAACACACAACTATTTCTTTCCCTTTCTCTTTCAAAATCTGTACTTGGTGGATCCAGCATTTTTCAGAATGATGTTGGGCTCAGGAGGAGGGGTGCCAGGAAGCAGACAACATAGTACTTAAAAGCATAGTTTTTTAGAGTCAGGTTGATCGGGGATTTCAATCCCTATTGGGCCATCTACTAAATTATGGAATTAGGGAATTGTAGGTAAATTGTTTGAACTTTCTCTTTGATCAATGGATTATTTTTAAATATATTTCAAAACTTCAAAATACACAGGAGAGTAAAGTGCCTATTTTTCTTGTGAGGTATAATTTCCAGAGTAATGGGTGCCTGAGTGGCTCAGTCAATTAAGCATCTGACTCTTGATTTCAGCTCAGGTCATGATCTTACTTACAGTTCCTGAATTCGAGCCCCACGTCGGGCTCTGCGCTGACAGTGCGGAGAACTGCTTGGATTCTCTCTCTTCTTCTCTCTTTGCCCTTTCCCCACTCACTCACTCTCTCTCAAAATAAACATGTTTTTTTATATTTTATTTATTTCTGAGAGAGAGAGAGAGAGAGAGAGCGCGAGCAGGGGAGGGTCAGAGAGAGAGAGAGAATCACAGAATCTGAAACAGGCTCCAGGCTCTGAGCTGGCAGTCAGCACAGAGCCCGATGCAGGGTTCGAACCCACGAACCGTGAGGTCATGACCTGAGCTGAAGTCGGACACTTAACTGACTGAGCCATCCAGGCACCCCTCTCAAAATAAACATTTTTTTAAAAAGTAAAATGAACAAATCTTAAGCGCTCAGCTTGAATTTTTACAAATATGTGCACATCTGTAAACACCACTCATCAAAATGGGGAGTATTGCTAGCACTCACCAAGCTAACTTAGTAGATACCCCTTCCATAGATATTAATATTTTGACCTTTTTCACCAGATTCCTGTCGCTAATGCTTGATCATCAAATATAAATGGAATAGTATAGTGTGCACTCTTTTGGGTCTGACTTCATTATTTAAAAAAATTTTTTTAATGTTTATTTCTTTTTCAGAGCAAGAGACATAGCACAAGCAGGGGAGGGGCAGAGAGAGGGGAGACACAGAATCTGAAGCAGGCTCCAGGCTCCGAGCTGTCAGCACAGAGCCTGATGCAGAGCTCAAACTCACAAACTGTGAGATCATGACCTGAGCCGAAGTCGGAGGCTTACCTGACTGAGCCACCCAGGTGTCCCATATCTGACTTCTTGCTTCCAACATTATTGCGAGGCATTTTGGTCAATTTATGTGTAACATTTTAAGAACCTGCTATTTTCCAACATGGCGGCACCATTTTATACTGGCACCAGTCAATATATAAGGGGGTTCCACATCCTTGCCAACTTTTGGTATGGTCAGTTCTTTTAATTCTATTAGATGTGTCAGAGTACCTCATCATTAGGTTTTCATTTCCATTTCCCTAATAACTAATGATACTCAGCATCTTTTGATGGGCTTGCTATCAATATACCTTCAATATATCTTCCTTTGTGAAGTATCTGTTCAAACTTCTTGTCCGTTTTTAAAAATAGGTTGTTTTCTTTTTATTGAGCTTTGCGAGTTCTCTATGTATTCTGGAAACAAGTTGTTTACCAGATATGTGATATGCAAACATCCTCTAACAATCTATGGCTTGTCTTTTCATGGTGCCCGTTGATGAACAGAAGTTCTTAGCATGAATACATTTTTGGTTTTTTCTTCTATGGATTGTGCTTTGGTGCTATAGAAGAAATTTTGGTCTAACCACAAGTCACAAGAGTTTCACCTGTTTTCTTCTAGAAGTTTTATAGTTTTAGGTGTTACATTTAGGTCTATGATCCATTTTGCGTTAATTTTTACATATAGGACAAAGAATAGACACAAGTTCACTTTTTTTTTTGGTCTACGTATAGCTAATTGTTCCAGGATCATTTGTTAAAAGGACTATTCTTTCTCCACTGAAATGCCTCAGCCTCTTGTTGAAAATCAATTGGCTGTCTATGTGAGGGTTTATTTCTAGCCTCTATTCTGTCTTATTGATGTATTTGTCTACTTGTCATTACCATACTATCTTGATTACTGTAGCTTTATAATAAGTCTTATTATCAGGCATAAGTTCTCCACCTTTGTTCTTCTTCAAAGTTGTTGAGGTTTTACATTTCCATATGCACTTTAGAATATTCTTGTTAATTTCTGCAAAAAATAAATAAATAAAAAGCTGCAGGGATGGATATTAATTGGGATTAAGTTGAACTTATAGTTCTTTTCATGTGTCTGCCAGCCGTCTGGATGTCTTCTTTGGAAAAGTGTCTATTCATGTCTTTTGCCCATTTCTTCACTGGATTATTTGGGTTTTTTTGGTGCTAAGTGTGATAAGTTATTTATCGGTTTTGGATACTAACCCTTTGTCTGATAGGCCTTTTGCAAATACCTTCTCCCGTTCTGTTGGTTGCCTTTTAGTTTTGTTGATTGTTTCCTTCTCTGTGCAGAAGCTTTTTATCATGATGAGGTCCCAGTAGTCCATTTTTGCTTTTATTTCCTTTGCCTCTGGAGACATGACAAGTAAGAAGTTGCTGCAGCTGAGGTCAAACAGTATTGCCTATTTTCTCCTCTAGCATTTTGATGGCTTCCTGTCTTACATTTAGGTCTTTCATCCATTTTGAGTTTATTTTTGTTTATGGTGTAAGAAAGTGGTCCAGTTTTCCCAGTACCATTTGCTGAAGAGACTGTCTTTTTTTCCACTGGATATTCTTTCCTGCTTTGTCAAAGATTTGTTGCCTATGTTTGTGGGTCTATTTCTGGGTTTTCTAATCTGTTCCATTGATCTATGTCTGTTTGTGCCAGTCTTGATGATTGCAGCTTTGTAATACAGCTTGAAGTCCGGAATTGTGATGCCTCCAGCTTTGGTTTTCTTTTTCAGGATTGATTTGGCTATTCAGAGTCTTTTCTGGTTCCATACAAATTTTAGAATGATTTATTCTAGCTCTGTGAAGAATGCTGGTGTTGTTATTTAAATATTTTAACAGTATTTGTTCTTCCAATTCTTGAGCATGGAACGTTTTTCCATTTCTTTGTGTCTTCTTCAACTTCTTTCATAAGTTTTCTATACCTTTCATCATACAGATCTTTTCTCTCTTTGGTGAGGTTTATTCCCAGATGGCTTATAGTTTTGGGTGCTATTGTAAATAGGATCGATTCCTTGATTTCTCTTTCTTCTGCTTTATTATTGGTGTGTGGAAATGCCACAGGTTTCTGTACACTGATTTTATATCCTAAGACTTTACAGAATTCATGTTCAGGCAGTTTTTTGGTGGAGCCTCTCAGGATTTCCACAGAGTATCATATCATCTTCTAAAGGTGAAAGTTTGACATCTTCCTTGCCAATTTGGATGCCTTTTCTTTCTTTGTGTTGATTGCTAATGCTAGGACGTCTGCTAGTATGCTGAACAGCAGTGGTGGGAGTGGACATCCCTGTCGTTTTCCTGACCTTAGGGGGAAAGCTCTCAGTTTTTCTCCATTGAGGATATTAACTGTAGGTCTTTCAATAGGGCCTTTATGATGCTGAGGCATGTTCCTTCTATCCCTACTTTCTTGAGCGTTTTTAATCAAGAATGGATGCTGTATTTTGTCAAATGGTTTTTCTGCATCTTTTGACAGGATCATATGGTTCTTAACCTTTCTTTTCTTAATGTGGTATATCACACTTGTTGATTTGCAAATATTGAAACAGTCCTGGATCCCAGGAATAAATCCCACTTGATCATGTGACTAATTCTTCTAAAGTCCTGTTGAATTTAATTTGCTAGTATCTTGTTGAGAATTTTTGCATCTAGGTTCATCAGGGATATTAGCTTGTAATTCTCCATTTTAGTGGGGTCTTTAGTTTTGGAATCAAGGTATTGTGGGCTTCATAGAATGAGTTTGGAAGTTTTCTTCCATTTCTATTTTTTGGAAGTTTGAGAAAAGGAGGTATTTAATTCTTCTTTAAATGTCTGGTAGAATTCTCCTGGGAAGCCATCTGGCCCAGGACTCTTGTTTGTTGGGATTACTGATTCAACTTCTTGGCTGGTTATGGGTATGTTCAAATTTTCTAGTTCTTCCTGTTTTAGGTTTGGTAGTGTGTGAATTTCTAGGAATGTGCTCATTTCTCCCAGATCGCTCAGTTTGTCGGCATATAATTTTTCATAGTATTCTAATTGCTTGTATTTCTGTGGTGTTGATTGTGACCTCTCCTCTTCTATTTGTGATTTTGTCTATTTGGCTCCTCTCTTCTGTTTGATAAGTCTGGGTGGGGTTTATCGATTTTGTTTATTCTTCCAAAGATCCTGCATTTAGTTTCACTGATCTGTTCTACTGGGATTTATTTTTGTTTGTTTCTATACCGTTTATTTCTGCTCTTTTATTACGTCCCTTTTATTACTTCTCTCTTCTCCCTTTGCTAGAATAGGAGCAGCAATTAAAGTTAGGTTTTGTATTTGGGACCTTCCTTGCTTCTTGAAACAGGCCTGAATTGCAGTGTACTTCTCTCTTAGGACTGCCTTTGCTGCAATCCAAAGATTTTGAACTGTCACATTTTCATGTGCTTCCATGTATTTTTTTTTTTTCATTTCTTCTTTAATTCCCTGGTTACTCCATTCATTCTTTAGTAAGATGTTATTTCACCTTCATGTATTTGACGGCTTTCCAAAAATTTTCTTATGATTGATTTCAAGTTTTATAACGTTGTGATCTGAAAATATGCATGCTATGATCTCAATTTTTTTGTACCTGCTGAGGGCTGACTTGTGACCCAGTATGTAATCTATTCTGGAGAATGTTCCATGTGCACTTGAGAAGAATGTGTATTCTGCTGCTATAGAATAAAGTTTTCTGAATATATCTGTTAAGTCCATCTAGTCCAGTGTGTCATTCAAAGCCATTGTTTCCTTGTTGATTTTCTGCTTAGATGATCTGTCCATTGCTGTAAATTGGGTATTAAAGTCTCCTATTATTATGGTATTATTACAAATGAGATTATGTTTACTATTAATTGATCTATATATTTGGGTGCTATCAAGTTGGGAGCATAAATATTTACAATTGTTAGATCTTGATGGATATATATCCCTTAATTATGATAAAATGCCCTTCTTCCTCTCTTGCTACAGTCCTTTTTTTTTTTTTTTAAGTTTATTTATTTTGAGAGAGAGTGGGGAGGAGGTTACAGAGAGAGAGGGAGAGGGAGAATCCCAAGCAGGCTCCATGCTTTCAGTGCAGAGCCCGATGCAGGGCTTGAGTTCATGAACTGTGAGATCGTAACCTAAGCAAAAATCAAGAGTTGGGCACAACTGACTGAGCCACTCAGATGCCCCAAAGTCTTTGTTTTAAAATCTAATTTGTCTGATGGGGCGCCTGGTGGCTCAGTCGGTTAAGCATCTGACTTGTCTCAGATAATGATCTCATAGCTCATGAGTGTGAGCCCCATGTGTCAGCTGTGCTGACAGCTCAGAGCCTGGAGCCTGCTTTGGATTCTGTATCTCCCTCTCTCTCTGCTCCCTCCTCTGCTCATGCTCTCTCTCTCTCTAAAAAATAAACACTGAAAAAAATAACATTTAAAATCTGGTTTGTCTAATATAAGTATAGCTACTCCAGCTTCCTTTTGACATCCATTAGTGTGATAGATAGTTCTCCATCCCCTTACTTTCAATCTACAGGTATCTTTAGGTCTAAAACAAGTCTCTTGTAGGCAGCATATAGATGAGCCTCTTTTCTTTAATCCATTCTGATACCCTCTATCTTTTGATTGGAGCATTTAGTCCATTTACATTGAGTGATTACTGAAAGATAGGAATTTAGTGCCCCTGTGTTACCTGTAGAGTTGGTGTTTCTGATGATCTTCTCTGGTCCTTTGTCATCTTTGTTGTTTTGGTCTTCTTTTTTCTTTTTCTCCACTCAGAGCCTCCCTTATAATTTCTTGCAGGGCTGGGTTAGTGGTCACAAACTCCTTTAGTTTTTGTCTAGGAAACTCTCTCTCTCTCCTTCTACAATGATTAATTTTCAAATGTTAAGCCAGCCATGCAATTCTAGGATAAACTCCACTTTGTTATAGTACATCAGCCATTTTATAGATCACTGGGTTGGATTTTCTAAAAATTTTTAAAGAATTTTATACCTATGTCTGTGGTAGCCAGCCTCTTAGATGATCAGCCCAATGACCTCTGCCTCTCTTGAGTTGACCAATACAGTATTGGAGAAGAGCTGCTATATCACTTCTGACACATTAGCTTATAAAAGACATGGTGGCTTTCATCTTGTCCTCTCTCTTGCACGCTTGGATCACTCATGCAGAGAAATTCCACCTTCCATGTCATGAGCTGTCCTATGCAGAGGCCCACATGGCGAATGGACTAATAAGGCCTTTTGCCAACAGCCAAGTGAGTGGGGTTCACATCAGATTCTCTAGCCCTAGCCAAGCCTACAGATGTTTGCCAGCTTGGCTATCTGACTGCAACCTCATGAGAACCTGAGCCAGAACCATCCAGCGAAGCCATTCCCTAGATTCCTAATCCCCAGAAACTGTAAAAAAAAATTGTGTTGTTTGCAGCAATAAAAACAATAATAATAATACAGACACCATTAAATCACACAGGGCATTTGATCCTTCTAGGCCTTGCTTTTAAGCTTTGTTATGTTGGATAGGAACCGCATTTAATCTACGTGGGCCCTTAATCCTCTGCCCAGTATCCTATGAATTACAAGGCTTTCCTCTCCAGACACTGTTCTATCTTCAAAGAGTTTTCCTTCAGCCTCAAGTGTTTTGTTTTATACCATTAAAAATTTTTTTTAATTGAAGTACAGTTGACATACAATATCCCATTTTTAGGTGCACAATATTCAGCAATTCAGACAGAAAAAGACAAACGTCACATGATTTCGCTCCTATGTGGAATCAGATAGTTTCTTTCTACACACATACGCTGATCACACTCAACGGAGTATCCACAGGGGTGCTTTTGCAGATCTCCAGCCTCTTTTTTGGTGCACCTCTCTCTTGTCTAGCAGGCTACCCTATGAACTCTGGCCACCTTGGCTTCTCCAAACTCCTACCTCCATCCTCTCAACTCAGGGAGATTGCCAGGTATTTCCAGGTTCCTCTGTGTTATGTTAAGGCCTGAAAATTCCCTCAAGGCAGCAAGCTGGGACAACCACAGGGCTTGCTTCCTTTGCGCCGTCTTCCAGGGATCACAGACCTTCACTGGCTATGTCCAAGGTCTTTAGTGACACTATTTCATTTTTTTTTTTTCTGGCTTATCAATTGTTTCAGATGGGAGCGACAAACCCAGCCTCTGTTTATTCTGTCTTCATTAGAAGTGGAAGTTGCAGTAGGCTTCCCTTAAGCTCCAGAGAAACCCAACCAACAGGATGTGAGTATGTAGACAGAAATTTATTTTAAGGGATTAGCTCATGGAATTTAAGTCCAAAATCTGTAGGGTAGGCTGGCAGGCTGGAGACCCAGGGAAGAGCCAATGTTGCAATTCAAGTTCAAAGGCCATCAGCTAACAGAAATCCTTCCTGTCCAGGAAAAGTCAGTCTTTGTTCTACTAAGGCCTTCAACTGATTTGACAAGGCCCACCTACATAGTGAAAGCCAATCTGTTTTATTCAAAGTCAAACAATTTAAATGTTAGTTACCCGAAACACCCTCAGAGAAACATCGAGAATAATATTTGACCAAATACCTGGGCGCCATGGCCTAGCCAAGTTAACACACAAAATTAACCATCACAGTAATATTTCTAAAATAAATAATTACGTCGTTAGGAACCAGGATTTTCAGCTTAAGTTTAAAAGAGACACAAACAGAAAACCAAAGAAGCTTATTTTTAAAAATTGGAGTTAACAGTATAAACTCAGTCATATTTTTCTTCTTCAAAACAAACAAAATGGGGCACCTGAGTGGCTCAGTTGTTTAAGTGTCCAACTCTTGATTTCGACTCAGGTCATGATCTCATGGTTGAGATCGAGCCACACATCAAGGCTCCATGTTAAGCACAGAGCCTGCTTAAGATTCTGTCTCTCTCTCTACCCCTCTCTCCTGCTCATGATCTCTCCCTCTTAAAAAATTTTTTCTTTAAATGTATTTTCTAGCTTGGTCCTCTAAAAAGGCCTACAACCTCTGGCAATAAATATTCTTGGTGCCCAGATTATCATATCTAAATACCATATCCTATTAAAAGGAACTGAAGCTTCTTGGAGAAATGGCTTCCTTCAGTAAGTTGGACTTTTTCCGGTGCTGGGCACCACTGAGTACCTCTCTCCTGCAAGGGCTTATAGTCTCATTCAAAGGTGACCCTTGTGAAGTGTGTAAGAATTATCCACATTTAACTTGCATGAGGTTGAATCGCAGACTCTGGGAACACAGAGAGAGGAGGGTGAGGACCGTGGTGCCTAGAAACCGGCCCCTGCTACATCCCCTGACGATAGTCATTATTTACACTCTCATCCCAGAGCAGACTGGATCATTCTAGAATGTAGTCTCAGCCCTTCAGTCCAAGAGTGTAGGCTTGGTTTCACAAGTAAATCTGGATTTACAAATCTAAATTTTCACTGCAAGATTTCCCCTAAAGTCAGAAAAGTAAAATGTGTCACAATAAATGAGCCAATAAATGTATTTTATAAAACATCTAGATTGGTATTCAAAACAAAACAAAAAACAAATACCTGCCTCGAGTAGGACTAGAAATGTTTAAGCTGATCCTGAGGCATGAAGAAGCTACAGAAGAATACTAGAATTATGTTAGAAGGACACAGAAGCCAATTCAAAAGGGCTCACTGGTCCAAACTAATAATGCCTGTAATGCATGGAAACACACTGAACATCAAAAATCACCGAGTCCATATTAATATTCAGGATGAGGGAAGGCTTCTGTGGCCACCTCTGGAGAGTGCTGGGGCCAGAGCTCGTGCCCTTGGAAACTGGTAAAGATTCAAGCATTTATCCTGTTTTTGCTGTACTAGGCAATCAAACAACTGATGGAAGTGTTTCTTTATAAAGAATTCTTGCTAATCAGTACAAACGAAGTTGACAGGAAAATCTCATTTTTCAGCCCCTAATGAAATACTGGATTTGGAAAGAAGACTCAGTAGCAGCTAAGACATTAGAAGAAAGGTTGGTGGGGCTGAGAACACCTACAGAATTAGAACAAACAATCCTTAAGAACACCAGTCAGGGGTGCCTGGGTGGCTCAGTCATTTAAGCGTCCCGACTCTACCTGGGCTCAGGTCATGATCTCACGGTGGTTTGTGGGTTCGAGCCCCACATGGAACTGTCAGCAGGGAGCCTGCTTGGGGTTCTCTCTTTCCCTCCCTCTCTGCCCCTCCCCACTCACACCTGCACTTTCTCTCTCTCTCTCAAATAAACATTTTTTTCAGTTAAGAAAATCTTCACATCACAGACACACGCCTTCTAGTGAGATTCAACAGGAAGTACACAGAACCGTCTATAAAGTGTTTTTATGGGGGAAAAAATGAACCTGAATCTGATCAAGTCTCAGACATAACAAGTTTTCAAGAAACATGGGAGAGAGAGGAAAATGTTACATGGAAATGAAATCCAAAATCTACAAAACAAGACTGGAAAAACTACCAGTTTTTTCCAAAGAAATAAACATTTTTTTTTAAAAATGGACACACACAAGTTAAACCCATTTAAGAAACATCACAAAGGCAGTAAGTGGACTTTAAACGCTGATTCAAATAAATTGATAGTAAGAAGGTATTTATGTGATACTTGGGGACATCTGAACACTCTCTGGATCTTATCTGGTGATATGTTCATCCATTTAGCCTGCTGTAACAAAAACACCACAGACTGAGGACTTCAAAACAGAACTTTATTTCACACGGTACTGGAGGCTGGGAAATCCAAGATCTCGGCACTGGCCGACCTGGTGTCTGGTCAATGTCTGCTTCTTGGTTCATTGATGGATGATGGCCATCTTGCCATATCCTCGAATGGCAGGAGTAGGAAGGGAACTCTCAGGGTCTCTTTTATAAGGACCCTGATTCTGTTTCTGAGGACCCCACCTTCATGACCTAGTCACCTCCCAAAGGCCCCACCTCCGAATATTATCACATTGTGTTAGCGTTCAACATACAAACTGGCGGGGGGGTCGAGAATCCACAAACATTCAGTGCATGGCAGATGATATAAAGAATCATTATTAATTATAAAGGTTTTTAAGTTGTGTGGACACACACACACACACACACACACACAATTCTAGCTCTTAACATGTATACTGCAGTATTACATCCAAAATGTAGAACTGATTATGAAGTCATCTCACAGAGGCACTGGAGGCGGGCATTAAATGAAAACAAGATCAGTCCATGTTAATTGTTAGAAACTACGTAACAGAGGGTTGTTATTCTGTTCTCTACTATTGTGTATACTTAAAATTTCTAAATAAAAAAATGGAAAAGAATAAGTCTCTGGATTCAGACTTTGGGTTCAATTTCCAGCTCTGCTTCTAACTAGTTTATGGACTGTACAGTAGAAGTTCAGACCTCACAGGACAGTAACAAGGACTGGGTGAGACGATGCAGATGAAGTGTTCTAAGCAATGCCTGGCACATGGTAAAGTGCCACCGTAAGATGTTAGCCACAGTTATCCTTACTTGATGCTCACTATGGTATGTTCATGAGATTTAATCTCTTTGTCACAATGCCCATCAAAATACCACCAGCATCTTTCACAGAGCGAGGAACAAACAACCTAAAATTTGGATGGAGCCACGAAAGACCCCGAATAGCCAAAGCAATCCTGAAAAAGAAAAGCAAACCTGGGGTTATCACAAGTACGGATTTCAAGCTGTATTACAAAGCTGTAATCATCAGGACAATATGATACTGGCACAAACACACACACAGATCAATGGAACAGAATAGAAAATCCAAAAATGGACCCACAACTATGTGGTCAACTAATCTTTAACAAAGCAGGAAAGAGCATCCAATGGAAAAGAGACAGTCTCTTCAAATGGTGTTGGGAAAACTGAACAGCGACATTCAGAAGAATGAACCTGGACCAATTTGTTACACCATATACACGAAAATAAATTCAAAATGGAACAAAGTCCTAAATGTGAGACAGGAAACCATCAAAATCCTAGAGGAGAACACAGGCAGTAACCTCTGTGACCTCAGCCGTAGCAACTTACTAGACACATCTCTGGAGGCAAGAAAAAACAAGCAAAAATGAACTACTGGGACTTCACCAAGATAAAAGCTTCTGCACAGTGAAGGAAACGATCAATAAAACTAAAAGGCAGCCTATGGAATGGGAGAAGATATTCGCAAGTGACATATCGAATAAAGGGCTAGCATCCAAAATCTATAAAGAATTTATCACACTCAACACCCCAAAAACAAATAATCCAGTGAAGAAATGGGCAGAAGACATGGATAGGCACTTTTCCAAAGATATCCAGATGGCTAACAGACACACAAAAAACTGCTCAACGTCACTCATCAGGGAAATACAAATCAAAACCACGATGAGCTACCTCACACCTGTCAGAATGGCTACAATTAACAACACAAGAAACAACAGGTGTTGATAACGACGCAGAGGAAGGGAAACCCTCTTGCAGGCTTGGTAGGAATGAAAACTGGTACCGTCACACTAGAAAACAATATGGAGGTCCCTCAAAGGTTTAAAAGTAGAATTACCCTACAATCTTAGCAGTTGCACTGCTAGATATTGACCCAAAGGATATAAAAATATAGATTCAAAGCGATACATGCAGCCCAATGTTTATAGCAGCATTATCAACAATAGCCAAACTATGGAGAGGGCCCAAATGTCCATCATCTGATTCATGGATAAAGATATGGTATGTACGTGTATGCACGCATGCGCGCGCTCTCGCACACGCGTGCGCACACACACACACACGGAATATTACTCAGCCATCAAAAGGAATGAAATCTTGCCATTTGCAACAATGTGGATGAAGCTAGAGTGTATTATGCTAAGGAAAATTAAGTGGAGTCAGAGAAAGACAAATACCACATGATTTCACTCATATGTGGAGTTTAACAAACAGATGAACATATGGGAAACGGAAAAAAAAAGAAGACAGAGAGAAACAAACCATAAGAGACTCTTACATACAGAGAACAAACTGAGGGATGCTCAAGGGGAGGTGGGTGGGGGATGGGCCAAATGGAGTCCTGGGTTCCATACATAAGTGATGAATCACTGAATTCCCCTCCTGAAACCAACATTTCACCTTAGGTGAACTAACTACAATTTCAGTAAAAATTTTAAAAAATGATAGCAATAATAATCTTTTTGTCCAATTTCAGACCTTTTAGAAGTATATGCATTCAGAAAAATTTTAAACTCTAAAAGGCAATTTATCAAGTCTCATTTCAATCTCATACACATCACCTATGTTAGTCTATATCTTGCTGTATAGAATACGCACGAGTTCTATGCATCATTCTGTAAAACAAAACAAAAACAAGCAAAACAAAACAAAACACTTTGCCCACTAGAAAGAAATCTGAGAAGGAACACTTCCTGAGAAGCAGAATCACTGAGGTAGAAATGAGAGAGCTGATGTGGAAACAGTGAGTCACTCAATGATAATAATAGACTTTCTGTCCTTACGTCGTCTTCTAACTTGGTTCAGAGCTTTGAAAACACTATGTCTATATAAACATATTTGGTGTCACCGCTGACTCACTGAGCTTTTGGCAAGCCTCCGAGCCCTTCGTCTTTGGGAGAGTAATCGAAAACTGCATTCATATACTCCACCAGAGGACTCCTGTTCTCGCAGAAAGGCTTTCTCTCAAAGCGCATTACCTTCAATTCATACCAACCGATTGCTTCATACGTCCCTCCAAATTAAAACATTATTATACAGCGCCAGTGAGGAAGCTCCAAGTAATGGCCGAGGTCAGAGATAACAGCATATGAAGCCACGTTGCCTGACACTCCAATGGTGCACTGTCCACATTCCATTATCTGAAGGCATGTCTATATTCCACGGACTTCACCACAGCCAATGTTACCTCCAAGTTCTCTAACAGCAGCACCTAACTGGTTAATGTGAAGACCCTTGGTTTATTTATCCTTTGAGACTTGATAAAACTTTTTATCATAAAATTGCTAAGAAAGCACCATCAAAAAATTTGTGAAATAAAGAAAAACCCAACCATAATGTCATCACCTGACCACATTATTTTACTTTATATTTCTCGTTCCAACTAAACTCCTATTTTTTATTTATTTTTATTTTAGAGAGAGTGAGTGAGCGGGGCAGAGTGGCAGAGGGAAGGGAAGAGGGAATCTCAAGCAGGTTCTAAGATCAGCGCTGAGCCCAGTGCGGGGCTCGATCCCATGACCGTGACATCATGAACTGGGCCAAAATCAAGAGCCAGACGCTCAACTGACTGAGCCACCCAGGCGCCCCTAAAACTCCTATTTTTAAACCAAATTATTGCCTAACTTTCTCTTTTCCCCTACCACCCTCACTCTAGCTTTAGGAAATGCTATGAATTGGAGAGGGATAAAATTCAGGAAGAGTCTGATGTGGGGATGGTTCTTTCTAGCAGTGTGAGGTACTTGCAAATGGAAATCATCCCCAGAATGCGTGTTCCCTGGCTCCGCCCACCTTTCCCATTTGTGCTGTGCTTCTCAAGAGATATGTTCTTCACTTGGGGCCTCCCTTGTCTGATTTCTCAAACCCAGAACACATCCAAACTCTTGTTCTCCTCAACTTCACTGCCGACGTCTGAACTAAGTCTCTACCCGCAAGTCAGTGATTCTCCCTCCTGGATGCCCTCTAGAATCATCTAGTGTTTTTTCATAAATTAGGTGCCCAGGCCTTCCACCAGACTGAGAATCACAATCTCTAGAAATGGAGTATTTTTTTTTAATCTCTCCAAGCGATCCAGAGGGTTGCACAGGGTTGAGAACCATTGTCCTAGCAATTACAAGCATCCTGGTCAGTTCTTTCCAGCTCCATCTTCTACTCTTACCACCATGGCTACTGTCTCCTCCATCTTTTAAAGAATAAAGCTCACATGAGACAGATCTAGTTGGTTTCTGGCTTCCCCTTTTCTTGCTCTACACACACTGGCCTGTTTCCCCCTAGGGTATCTTCTTTTTGGTACTGCCCCTGACTTTTCGGTTAGCCTGCTTAGAGCAGTGGTTCCCAAACTCTGGGGTGCATCAGAATCACCCCAAGGGCTCGTCAGAACAGAAGCTTCCAAGCCCCACCCACAAATGCATAACACAGTGATTCTGAGAATGTGTGTTTCTACCAAGTTTCCAGGGGAGACTGATGTACCCGGTCAGGGGACCACACTCGGAAAGTCACTGTTACACGTCTGCTCACTAACCCTACAACTTGGACATCACCTGGCAAGGTGATGTGCCTATGTAGCCCCTCCTCCCCAGTCACCAAACTCCCATTAATAATCCATATCGAATCACAACACACATTTGATTTTAAGGCAACTAAATCCAAAAGAATCAGAGTTAAATTATCTGAGAGCTTGCTATGAGCGAAACATGGTTCTGATTAATAAAAACCTCACTGGTTTTTTGTAAGACATGTTAGAATTATTAAGGTACGTTTTCTTGTTGGAACACAAACTTCGGGCCATAATTTGAGAAAGGAATAACCCTTCTCTCAAAATGACAGGGTTCGTCGTTGAGAAGTTGTGTCGTACCAAACTCCAGTTCATAATGATGACCTTTACCTTCCACAGACCTTGCTTCCTTGCATTCTAGCACTAAGTCATCTTTGCGTTAGTTAAGGGGGTTACTTTTACTCCCTGAACCAGAACGCAAGGCAGGTAAGGAGAGGGCGCTGTGCTTTTCATCCCAGGTAGGTGCTGGGCACATGACGGGCACTCAGCCCTCACTGGCTGACTTACTCCATCACTTTCCAACATGCCTTCCCCACACTGGGGCTCCCTGCGGGGCCACGAACTGCAAAAGCATCAGTCTTGGCCAGTAGAAAACCAGACTTCCAAGCCAACTGAATGACCTGTGTCTTAGTCACTCTCTTGGATTATGCATTTGTCCTGGCCTCGTTTTACCTGGATAGCGGAGATCTGACTGTCCCATGATGAATCACTAAGAGGAAACACTGCAAACAGTAAGCCAGGGTTAGCAATAAACCCACACTGTTACCAATAACAGCCCAAACTGGGGAAAAGAAGGGCTAGAATTGAAAATAAAATTCTTTTTGTTCATCTTTAGATGTTCACCCTGTAGATGTCCCTAGTAATTCCTTTTTAGATATCAAAACTGCATCAGTTTCAAAAAGCAAGAGGGAAACTGAGGAACAAAAATCAAATATTCAAATGACTCAGCCTATTAGGCTTATATGTTCATTTGTGACTATCAGTAATTTTTTTTTTACAAATAGTTTATTGTCAAGTTGGTTTCCATATAAAACCCAGGGCTCATCCCCACAAATGCCCTCCTGCATGCCCATCTCCCCCCTCGCCCCCACCCATCAGTCCTTAGTTTGTTCTCAGCATTCAAGAGTCTCTCATGGTTTGCCTCTCTCCCTCTCCCCACCATTTCCCCCCCTCTCCCCGATGGTCATCTGTTAACACATTTGCAAGGATGATTTCAACAAATCTCAAAGTGATATTAACTCACATGTAAATTCTACCACACTGTTGCCAAATGATTCTAATTTATATTTTTATAACCATTTTACCCAATTCTGTATTTTCTGAATTAGGACAATTATTTACCAAGGACTCATGAAGCTGTACAATGTGGCCACCGCGTAATGTCGCGCTCAGCAGCTCCCAGACACTGTGCCCTCACCGGACCCGGTGTCCCTCAGCCGCCACTGCTCTCCAGTAAAGCCACTACCCCCACCCTGCCCATCCCCCCCCTTCCTGGAGTTAGCCACCTGAGCCTAACAATGGGGAGAGAGGAACCGCAGGTGACAGTCCAGGAAAAAGGAAACGAAGCGTACCATTCAGGTGCTAACACTGGGCAGTTCTGGCCTCACAGTCCATTCGGAGCTCGTTCTGATGGAGAACTCAAACCTCACAAATCTGAGAAATGGAATGAATAACAAGAGCAAAGCTGGGCTGTTACTGAGAGGAAAGAGAAAATATGCGAGACACACTATCTAGACCTTAGCTCAAAAAAATACATTTGGATAAATATAAATATTACGTACTTTCTAGGGCGCCTGGGTTGGCTCAGTCAGTTAAGCGTCCAACTTCGGCTCAGGTTTGAGCCCCACACAGGGCTCTGTGCTGACAGCTTGGAACCTGGAGCCTTCTTCAGATTGTGTCTACCTCTGTCTCTGCCCCACCCCTGCTCACACTCTCTTTCTCAAAAACAAATAAACTTTTTAAAAAATGTGTATTATATACTTTCTTTTAAAAAGTGACCCTTAAAACTTCTACTTGTAGAGAAAAGACCCACCTATAACATTCCATCTTGTGACAACTTGTTAGTGAAAGATAAAACTTCCGAATTTCTTCTCGAGACATAATTTTTGGAATTTTTTCATTTATCCAGATGTTAAATTTTATGCTTCGGTCAATATTTAAAAGTTCCATAAAACGCATTTATAAAGCTCAAGATTTTCATGCAAACTCCATTTTAGACCTAGAGAATGCTTCCTTTTTTAAATTTATTTTTGAGAGAGAGAGAGAGAAAAGGAGACAGAGAGAGAAAGAGAGAGATGGTGGGGGAGGGGTAGAGAGGGAAGGAGACAGAGAACCCAAAGCAGACTCCACACTGCCCATACAGAGCCCAACATGGGACTCCAACTCAGGAACCATGAGATAATGTAACCCGAGTCAAAGTCAGACACGTAACCGACTGAGCCACCCAGGCTCCTTGAGAACCCTTCCTAATGACCAATGAGCTATGGCCCGTATCTTAAGGACCCACCTCTTTTTGCTCATCCTCTAGATGGAAAAGAAATCCTGCCGTGCTAGTGATTCGCTCACCTGGGGAAAGGCCAGAAGGCTGTTCTTCTGAATTCCCAAGTGCCACCACATATTTGGGTAAAAGAGTGTGAGCCAGTGACGTGAAGCCAGGTTTCCCCGCCTTCACTGTGCTGCCGTCGGGCCAAGCATCCTCGGCCGCAGGAGCCCCCGTGGGCTGCGTGTCTAGCAGCATCACTGGCCTCTCTAGCTCACCCCAGGCCGGCGCCACCACCCCACCCTCCCCGCGGTGACACCACCAAAGGCCCCTCGCTGGCAGCAAACGGTCTCTGGTTCAGAGCTGTTGGTATAAAGTGACAGGAGGGTAAAGTCCAAAGACAAACATTCATTTAAAAACAGACACTGTGAGGTGTCTGGGGGCTCAGTCACTTAAGTGTCGGACTCCCGATTTTCTGCTCAGGTTCACGATCTCATGGGTTCGTGAGTCTGAGCCCCGTGTCGGACTCTGGGTTGACAGCGTGGAGCCTGCTTGGGACCCTCTCTCTCCCCCTCTCTGCACCTCCCCTGCTCTCTCTCTCTCTCAAAATAAATAAACTCAAAAAAAAACCCAAAAAACTAAAAATATGGGGGCGCTTGGGTGGCTCAGTTGGTTAAGCCTCCGACTTCGGCTCAGGGCATGATCTCATGGTTCGTGGGTTCGAGCCCCACATCAGGCTCTGTGCTGACAGCTCAGAGCCTGGAGCCTGTTTCAGATTCTGTGTCTCCTCCTCTCTCTGCCCCTCCCCTGCTCACACTGTCTCTCTTCTCTCTCTCCCTCTCTCAGAAATAAATGAAACATTTAAAAAAATTTTTTTAAATAAAAATAAAAACCACGAGGCTACAATTTCCCAGAAGCGGCAGCTTGGTTTTTTGCATTATCGCAAAGTTTTCTCCCAAGTTTCATATCTTCCTAGTGGAATAACTTCCTCAAGGTACAAATGACAACTTCAGAGACAGGAAGAAAAGTTTATTTGGCTGTCCAATTATTTTCTTAAAAAAATTTAATTTTTGATAAAATAACAGACTTTGAGTACCAAAGAAACCTCTCGACACACATGAGGACACACTATTACTATGCACAACTTGGCAAACACGTGTCTCCAGCTGCACGCATGGTGGTGCTGAGCACCCCGCCTACACCCAAGCAGTAGGACGCTTCCCAGCTGACCAATGTCCTCCTTGGCTTGGAAAACAAAGTATACAATTGAAAATATAAATAAGACCTTCAATGGGCTGAGAATCATAAAAATGCTTTCTGCAGTTCAGTCATCTGCATCTTGGGGACGACGCAGGAGCTGTGAGAGCTCGACAAGTGACGTGAAACCCTGTGGATATTCACGTGTGACTTTTCCAGGAGAGGCCCTGAAGCTCACAGTCGGTCTCAAAAATAAAAGCTATTCTTACTGTGGTAGAATGTGGCTTCCAGTTCATAGGCCGTTCTTCACCAGCTCGTGGACTCCGTTCTCATCAATAATTAAAGGCGCATGGAATTCTTTATCTGCCACATAACTTTCTATTCCCTGAATGAAGGGTTGAAATGAAACATAGTTAGAAAATTGGCAGGCGCCGCTCATACGATGTAGGACACGGTGACTATACTGAAGATTTAAGGCATGAATGCCAAAAAGTTGGGTTGAGATGCAGAATTTATATTTTTCTTTACTGTTTATTTATTTTTGAGGGTGCGGGTGCAGAAAGAGAGAGGAAGACACAGAATCCAAAGCACAGAGCCTGACACGGGGCTCGAACTCCTAGACCGCAAGATCATGACCTGAGCCAAAGTCAGGCACTTAACCAACTAAGCCACCCAGGCGCCGCGAGATGCAGAATTTAAAGGTGGGTAAAAATCTATTTAGTATGCTTTTTAAACTGGGGTTAAAGAGCAATTTATAGAGGCATAAAACAAACAACAAGGAAAGGAAAATTACTCTGATTATATAATTTCTGAAGTTAATAAGACGTTAGTCATTCCTCCCACCCTCACCAGCCAACACAGCTCACTTTCTTAGCAACGTGACCATCTCGGATCTGATGCTGGAATGAAGCAAGGGCTCTCCAGAAAAAATATCTCCTATCAGACGAGCAGGAACCCCTAAATCCCCCAGTCCTAAAAGTGAGAGTACTAAGTGTACGAACAAAATAACCCTTGGAGGGAAAAAATTACACTGCATTTTAAAAAGCCAGATAGCCCATAAATACAGAAAACAATCTGACAGTGGCGGGGGGCGGGGGGGAAGGGATGGGTGAAGGGGAGCGGCAGGTGGAGGCCCCCAGCCGTGGAAAAGTCACAGGGACGAAAGCTCCAGCACAGGGGACACAGCCAATGGCCCTGCAGTGGTGCTGCAGGGTGACAGATGGCGGCTACACCTGTGAGCACAGCGGAACGCACACACTTGTGGACTCACAAGTTGTGCTCCTGAAAACAACGCGACAGCGGGTGTCAACCATATTTCAATTAAAAATAAAAAGCTAGATAACTTGTCTAAAAAACAGAGCCAACTTTTCTGAAAGATCATTGCATTTCAATGTGTAAATGAAATGAACTAAATATTAAACATTCCATCTGTGGGAACTAACCCAGTCGTGGGACAGATGCAACCTCTTTTCTTACTCCCAGGATGAGCAGGGCAGAACAGTATAAGGATCCAGGCGCCCGGGCGGCTCAGTCGGTTAAGTGTCTGACTTCAACTCAGGTCATGATCTGGCGGCTTGTGAGTTCGAGCCCCGCATCGGGCTTGCTGCTGTCAGCACAGAGCCCACTTCAGATCCTCTGTCCCCCCCTCTCTCTGCACCTCCCCTACTCGGGCAATGCTCTCGATTTCAAAAATAAATAAACATTTTTCTCATTAAAAAGATAAAAACAGTATCAGAATCCTACTTTTAAAAGAATGGGAAAAAGCAAAATCAGACTTACTTCTCCAGCATAGGAGATAAGAGGAGAGATTTCACACTGAATCGGTACATCATTGGCATCCTTCAAGCTAAGGAGAAAAAGCAGACGTATTAAAGGTTTTGCTTCTCAATGTCACTGCCAGAGCAAAGGTACACACCAGCCCTTTCCTCTGAGAAGCTTGCAGATAAGCGAACTCTCCCAGTTAAACAAACAGAACAGGCTCTATCCTGATGGCCACCAGATTCTCTGAGGATTAAGCTAACATGAACTTGTCATGGTCCCGAAGACACTATGCAGGGCGAGTGCCAGTAATTACCAGTGGGTCTTCAAAGCACTTCATCTATATTGTTACACATCTCTGCTAACATACAGCTCATGTTTTATCACTGCTAAGTTTTAATGTGATAGAAAAGGGGCTATATACGGAGTATATACTATGGTCCAGGCCAGCTGCTAAGTACTCAGAATCCTTCATATTTCACCTTAATCCTTGCCATGACCTTGAGAGTTAAGCACTAACAGGCACAAATATTCTAAAGCTGTGCTGTCCAAGTACACTGGCCACCAGCTGCGTGCAGTTACTGTTACTGAAACTTAAATTTTTTGACTTAACTGAAATTCTGAAATTCAGTTCCTTGGTCACAAAAACCACACTTCGAGTGCTCAGTAGCTGTGAGTGGCTAGTGATGCCCAGTCAGACGGCACAGGCGTAGAGCATTTCCTTCACTACAGAAAGATCTACTGGAGCAGCGCTGTTCTAAAGGTCAGTTATTTCCCCGTGTACATCTTCCGTGCAATCCAAACCTCCTAGGTGAGCTGAGCTATGATTTAGTCAACGTTTCAAAGTGCTTCTCTGCTACGCTGACCCAAGTCTCTTTTCGAAGAGCCGAGGCAGAATGCAACCCAAGCAAAGGCAAGGTCGGAGTCACCATTTGCTTCCTCTAGGTCACATTCTAACATATATAGCCACTCGATCCTGAGTTTCTAAGTTTCCGAAGTTTTTAATATGAAAGTCAGTAAGTAGCATTTTTAATATTGCTTAAAGGCAGGAGACCTCTAGGATTCTCCACCGGAAGGATAGAGTGCACACAAAAACTAGTCTTTTACAGCCTCACACCGTAGCTCTCTTTTGTTTTCCCAAATATGTATCTGAAGCTTTGGTGGGTGGAGTCAGTAAAATCACAGGACGATGCCCACGGTTCCTCTTCTACCAGAACCACGTAGGGGCGCCTGGGTGGCTCGGTCAGTTGAGCCTCCAACTTCAGCTCAGGTCATGATCTCACGGTCAGTGAGTTCAGGCCCCGCATCGGGCTCGCTGCTGACAGCCTGTCAGTGCAGAGCCCACTTAGGATCCTCTGTCTCCATTCTCTCTCTGCCCCTCCCCCCTGGCGAGCTCTCAAAAGTAAATAAATATTCAAAAGAAACAAACAGAACCATGTAGCTGGAGTTTAAGATGTTCCAGATCCTTCTCCAAATTGTCCTGCTACCTACTTTCCACTCAAACCAGTCAGCTGCACACACACGGGATTATTCCCAGTCATTCTCAACTATGGTCAAATAAAACTTCGGACTACCCAAATCATACCCATCCTCCAAGATTCGGCGCAAGCGCCAACCTTCCCTGGACCACCGTAGCCCGTAGTGATTGCTCTCATTTATGTATTTATACAAAAAAAAAATTTTTTTTGATGGGTATGTGCTAGGTCACTGCCTCCTAAATAATTATGAATTAGTACTTATGCCATACATGTACTACATCAACACACACTGCCTGACGGTGTTACCTAACTGTCACACACTGTGCCGTGCCAGCAGGCCTCCTGTGTCGGCGACTGCGGTGATGGGGGCTACAAAAGCTTGCCGGCTGAATGGATACATGAGCCATGGAGGGACATGGCTGACAGACTGATGTGGAGAAAAGACGAATTAAACTATGCGGCACCCGTCTATCCAGATCTGCATCAGATTCTATCGAAGGAGCTCAAGACCTCTGGTCCCAAGCCTCCGGGGCAGCCTGGAGTCATATTAAACTCCTGGGAAAAACAACAACCCATCCCCCGGAGAAGACACACACACCAGCCCAGTGGCAGCAGAGCCGGAGGGGGATGTGGCGTGCCGCGATCAGAAAGGGGTTTTGAACCCGACGAACACGGAGCTGACAGAAATATAACTTCACTTCTTGTACCACAAAGACACCTCAAGAAACTATTAAAACACCTTTTAAAAATGAGGGCAGTCACTTTTAAGAAAGCTGGATGCCCAGGAGGAGGAAAGACAGAAGCTCCCCATCACCAAACGCAAAACCGCAGGCGATCGGCAACTCCCACCCGTGACAGTTGTGTCCCCCGATCCTCTGGCCAAGCGTACTTTTGGGAACTGACTGCTCCATAGGCGTTAAGATGAAAAAATGAAAGTAATGTCATTTGGTCAAAACTCTGCATCCTTGTTTCCATTCTTTCAGAGTATCTCCCAGTTGTTTCCTTTTATACAAAGTACTCCCTTCTCATCTCTCGCTTTCAAGTAATCTTTTTCTACTCTCTTGAGGACATCCTTTAGAGATAAGAATTTTAGCAGGAATGATTTTATTTCTAAGTCTGCGATCTCATGTGGGGCCCAACTTTGATTTCAGTTTAATTATTCTACAAATGGCTAAAATGACATCAATGGGGAGAAAAGTACTAAATAAAAGAACTCAAACAGGAACTAATGTTTAAATCACTTTGCATCTCAACTGAGGTAGCTGATGCTGATTTCAGCTGTATCATTAAGAAAATATTTCACTTTTGAGGTTAAAAGCTGTGGCTCGGGGCACCTGGGTGGCTCAGTCAGTTCAGCCTCCGACTTCAGTGCATGTCATGGTCTGTCAGCTCATGAGTTCGAGCCCTGCGTCAGGCTCTGTGCTGAGAGCTTCAATTTCTCTGTCTCCCTCTCTCTCTCTCTGCCCTTCTCGTGTACGTTCTCTCTCTCTCTCTCTCAAAAATAAATAAACATTAAAAAAAAAAAAAAGCTGTGGCTCAGGGAGAAGGCTATTTGGGGTCAAAAATCCATTTCTTAAATTTTAAGAGCACCTTGCTTCCACGTTTTAAAAATGGTGGACAGGACAGAAAATAACAAAGCATCCGCATCCCAGTTCGCAAAGGCATGAGGGGCAGTGGTCATCTGAGGTTCCTATAAGAAACTAGCCAGACCTGTGAGTCCACTTCCTTGTCTCCGGACAAGGAGGCACCGACACCGACAGGGACTCGTCTCTGCAGGGAAAACGTGAGTGACACCGGCAGGAAAATTAAAAAAAAAAAAAAAAAAAAAAAACATTTAGAAGGATGAAAATGGCATCCCAGGGACTCTCCTTCTGAGATAACTCTCGTCTCCAGATCTTCTGCCCTGGACATGTTTCCCAAATTATCTCCAACACTTAAAACTTCAAACTAACCCTCGTCACTTTTCAAACGTAGCAAGAACATCAGGCCGTCTTTTCAGCTGCAAGGATGATAGCTTTTCCAAACTCTGTCAATACCCAGATGAGAGGATCCGTGTTACTTCTAGCGAAAAATTACCTGCCCTTCAGACAAAAAGCTTCTTTCTTTGAGCGCAGGATGAGAACGGACTAAAATTAACACACAGAAGGGAGCTGTCGGCACGAGACAACGTTAAAAGAACAGTCATCTCTGCGTTATTGGATACGTCAGAGGCGGTTAGCCTTTCCACGGAGAGCACATCTCCAGTTCAGTGAGACGCCTCCACGGAATGTTCTTTCTCTCTAGCTAAGCCCGGGGTCTCGACTTGCTCTCCCGGCCTGTCACCTGCCCGAGACCTTACCGGCCACCAGTAGCTGTGTCACTGCAGGCTCACACGTCCACAGTCGGATTCTTTAGTAGAGCATGCTCCCCATTTCCAGCATGCACGGAGACCCTGAGTTAGTGTCATCCCGACAAACACCTGCCACCAGGTAAGCACAGGACACCCCCACCACAGCCTCGACCATCCACCCACCCCGGGCGGCCACAAGGCAGAGCGCTAAGCTACGAAGGCCAGTTAGTACGGAGGGAAGCACGGCCCCGTCACCATGCGCCGCGGGCGGGCTGGGATATTTACTTGAGATTGACAGCAGCCGTGGCGGTCTCTGACTTGCCATGTGTAGCACTGCTATGTAGGAATAAATAAGCATTAATGGGAATGGAGAACAAATCACACAGTAACAATGACGTGGAAATGCAAAACACACTCACTCGACTGAAAGGCATGTATTTATGGTAACGTATAAATGTGGCAAAGGAAATCGGAAGAGGTAAAAAAAAAAATGAACTCCACGGCCAGCGATGAAGCACGAAAGACAACCTGACACACCACAGAGCAAACCTGTTGACGAGACAGAGCCTGATGGTGGCTCGGGGCTACGACACAGCTCACCCCGGCGCCTGCCCGTAAAAGCAGGCTCCCAGACCAGGCAGTTGGCGGATGTTCCAGGGGCCCCCAGAAGCGTCTAGTGCTTCTGAGGCTGCAGCCGGGGCCACTTATCCTCCAAGAACGGAAGTTACATGGCAGACTATTCTTTACGTGAGCGAGTAAATATCAAATGATTTCGGAGGCAGTAATTCTTGGCGCCAGCTTAAAAGGGCTTTCTCTTAGACTTCAATAGCTAGAAGTGCCTTCTTTTTTTTAACTTTTAAAATCCCAAAACATTTCTAAGGTCTGAGAATCAGCGAATGCCAGTGCCATTCGCTTCGCTCCCCTTCCTGGCGCCTCCCCCAGCAACTCTGAGGGAGCTGCGGTCCGAAGAGCAGCGGGCCTGCTTCTCCCAGGTCGCACGTGGGTGGCAGGTCTCTGGCGGGGAGTGGGGGGGTGGGGGTCTCACAGATGGCACTGGGAGTGAGGCCCCGGGCACATGAGCCTCTCACGCTGCGGTGCGGGGCACCCTGGCAGGCTTTGCCCATGCGGCACACTGACCGGACTCCCTCCCGACCGCCCTTCACCAAGAGTCCTACATGGACACGGTGGACGCGTGTCCAAGACGAGATTCAGAGGCGTATCCTCTTTAACGGGAAGCAAAGTGATCACTCTCTGCAGTGGGCAAAAGCGGCCCAGCTACCCACGTCAAAGCTCTGCGTTCTGAAAAAAGATCTAGGACCACAACAGAGGGAGAGAAGAGAGGCCCAAGGAGACGGAGTCCAGGGAGCATCTACGCACCAGAGATCAGACACGGACTTACCGGGGAATGGCTGGGAGGCGAGAGCCGTTTTCGTCGATGAAGTGGCCCCCGGCGTTGAGGACCCAGCAGTGATGGAGGGACAGCAGGGCGTGCCGCGCGGTGGTAGGATTGTCCTTCCCGTTCTGACTGTCCGCGTTCTTGAGGGGGGAAAACTCATCTTCACGGAGCACTTCGTACACCACAAACTTCCTGCAGTGGAGCCGTACAGGAGCCCCTTTATCACAAAGTTTAAAACTGCAAACCCAGCTCTGAGCTGTCCCTACGCGGCTAAGCCCCGGCCCTCGGCAACGGCCAATCTTCACCCGATTTCAGATGAACGCAGAAGGAAATCACACCTGTCCCCAGACTAAAGCTGGAATTCTTTTCTCCAGTGCAAAATGACGAATTATTTTCACCCCAAACTGCCAAACACTTCATCTTAAGTCAGAAAGGTCGGAAATCTTAATGCAAAACCCCATCGGTATCTGTTCTGGGGGTGGGGGGTGGGGGGGAGACAAAAGAGGAGGCTTAGAAGTGCACAGGGGAAATGAAGCTTCCACAGCTAATTCGTCTTCTGCGTTTTCACCCTGGCCAAATTCTGAGCCGCACACCTCAACCTCGAACGGGATCTTTGATGGAGACCTAGAGAATCAAAAGTCGTGTTCTCTGAAACATGTCCTCAGAGGTCAGTAGGACAGCGGCCTACACACAAACTGGGCCAATTCTCTAGCTCAACCTTTCGAGTCTCTTAGCCAAAGTAAGTGACAATTTTAACAAAATTTAACCATTTTGCAGGAGAAGCAGACGATGGACTAACCAGAGTAAAGAACACAAACTCATGGGCGACTCAGCCGATACTGTCGGGCTGGTGGTTTTACATTAGACAATGATAATGAACCCAGACAGGATGCCCACGGTCAAAACGCCACACCTCACACACACGCTCCCGAGTGTTTGCTAAAAGCAGTGCCCTGCCTGACAGACTGAAAGGCAACATTTCAAGGCCTGTAGCCACTCTTCCTGGTGCCGCTCAAAACGTACTTTGCAAACTGGAAGATGTCAAAGACGAATTTTTCCATCTTTATTCCATTTGGTTTGTCTGGCTTAATTAACTGCCCCTGGGAATCCACGTACGGAATCTTCTTCTGAGCCACATGGTGCTGCAACTGAGGTTCATAAATACTGAGTAGGAAAAAAGAAAAAGAAAAAAAAAAGAGAGATAATCACTTTCCAAAGTTAAAATGCCAGAAAATCTGATAATCACATGCAGGGCCAAATGCATCCACGACCCCTGCTTAGACTGTCAAAGTGAAATGCATGTGTGATGCTTGGATTCACAGTTAAATATTAAATGGACAGAGTCCCGTTCCCCTCGTTAATTTTAAAAGAATCTAGTAACGATCTCATCGTTAGAAAACACACACCACACAGCTCCCACCGCCTCTCCCACAACTTCGGTGTCTTCCACAAAAGGTTCTGTTCTTTCTCCCCACCTTTCACAACCGAGAGCCCCCGAAGTGTGGGACGGGAAGATGAGGGTTCACGGTTACTGTGGACGAACTACCGACACAGCGACTAACAGCGGGTGGGACGGGAGAGGCTCTGGAACTGGAGTCAACACTCTCAAGTACAGCTAAGTAACTTCTCGAAAAGCAAGCCATCGTCATGAGTGTCTAAAATCTAACAGGTGAAGAAGCAGGGGGCGAGGACGTCCTTCCCTTCACAGACCACCAGCCGATTAAAGTAGCTGTTATTTTATGCCTTTATCCCGGCATGCTCACTTCCACCCAGACCTGAGGTTTCTTCCTTTACTGGTTCGTAAATGCCCGTCTGGGAGCCAGCTAAACCCGTGTGGGCAGCCTTTCAAGACCACAGATGACCTGCATCTGGCACCAGAAACTGTGCTTCGGTGGATGCAGGGCGGCCAGGCTCCCACCAGCCTGTACCCTGTCATGTGGAAACGACAACGTGAGATAAATTTCCACTCGAGAAAGCTGATCCGTGGGGGAGATGAATCCCATAGAATACGGACTTGGGCCGCCTGGCCCCTTCTCAAGTGACTTAGTTCCTGATTAACGATAAAGACGACACTTCTAAAGCCCCCATCTCATACTTGACAACATCTCTCAGAAACGGTACAGTGAAGAAGTGGTTGGCAATGTTCCCCGCGTTGAACAGCAGTCGCCCGTCGGGGCTCCGTTTTTGAGCCGTGGCCAGAGAGATCTCGCTGTACTCCACCACCTGGTAGACTCCATCCACCCTGCAGACCACGCCCACTGGCTCCGTAGGGTTCGTTTTCTCCACCACCTGCCCAGAGAAAGACAGCAAGCGGGGGAAGGAATATAATCAAATGCTACGTTGGAGATTTGCCACTTGCAAAAGCCACATCTACGGTTTTGCTTGTATTGTCTTTAAGGCATTATGTCAGAAGGAATCTTTAACTGCAGATAGCCACCAACCACCTTTATGCTCTTTGATAGACTACTGTCGAATTGGAAATGCAGTAAATGGTCTCCTTCCTGCTTATCACCCAACTAAACCATTGAACAGAAATGCTGTCATACACACCGAGCCCAGAGGAAATCACACTTGGCTGGGAATCATTAAATGAGGAGTCTACTTCCCCCCAAGTACCTTATTTTAATTAATTTACCCTTAATGACACTCAACTGGACTTTGAGAATAAATGAAATAAAATTTCTTTAACACAAAAGTAAGGCATTTTGTCTCTCATTCTGTACCGTCAGTATTTCATTTGAAGATGGTGCTCCTTTTCTTTTCACTCATGAATGCAATGTGTTCCTCGTTTTTCCAGGACACGGCGAGGAGGGAGGGGGCGCTAGGGCAGGCAGGTGGCGGGGATCTGTTCCAACTTCAATCAGAAAAACCCACCCAATATTTATCTATTTTGCATGTCAGACTTTGTCTGAAGTTGATTCTACGCTTTAAAAAAAGTTTGATCATCTATTAAGGGCTCCAGGCTGGGGAAAGCTGACAGAAGGGTGTACACCAAAATCACAGGAAATGTAGATGATGTCATTGAAAAACAAAAAAACCCCAAAATCCTCACAGGCAATTCTGATACCCCACCACCCGAACCCAACCCACCACTGACTTAAAGTAAGTGTTCAGACGAAAACTACGAAAGAACTGCATGCGACACGCTAAATAAAATCAAGACTCAGATGAGCTGAATACCCAAGGGAAGAATCAAACAATAAAGAGCATTTAAAGACACTGCTGTCTGCCCTGTTCAACTAACCATCCAGCAGCTTCGGACTAGCTGGAAAAATCTGTCCCCAGGCTGCAAAGTCCACCCTAAGCCTACGTGACATCCTGCCAATGAAGTGAAAGCTTTTCCTCCACAATTGATTTCTTAAAATACACCCGGCCAGCGGCAGTCTCCTCCAGGCAATGAAAGCCACTCCTGAGGACTAGTTTACACAGCAATTAGAGGGATGGGCGCAGGGGTCTAGCTTGGGGAGGAAGGGCTGCAGGACGAAGTCCGCTGTGTGGTTTCACTGTCCGCCACCCTAAAGGGGCACACTGTTCAGTAAAAAGGAACTTGCTCCCAAGGAAACGGATTGAACTGGGGGGAAACACACAACAAAATAATTTCATCAATCACATGCCTATTTGCAATTCCAGTCCATCAAGCCCTCACCCCTCACCCCCTCCACAGTGGGAGGGCCTCCCTAGACACGGAATTTGGAATAGAGTCCGCGCTCTCCCATTTACACACACACGCACACGCGCGCGCGCACACACACTCACTCACACACACACTTTCCAGTCACCTCTATACGCCCCTACTCCTGACCAGCCGTGGAAAACAACCTGAGCACATTCACACTTCACAGTTCCCAAGTGTTAATCTGTCAGTGGAAGATGTACCTCTACAACTCTGACCCTCTGAATATTATAAAGGTCTTGATCACAGAAGAACGCATTTGTAAACCAGAAGTCAGTCTGCATCATACAGAAAGTTATACAGTACAAAATTAAGAAGTTTGCCTGATTTTCTCCAAGGTAAATCCGGAAAAGCTTGAGTTCAAAACATCACTTCAAGCTCAAAGTTACTATAAATGTTCTACATAGTGACCTTCAATTAACAATGGTTTCTGCCTAGGATGCCTGGGGGGCTCAGTTAGTTAAGCATATGACTTCAGCTCAGGTCAGAATCTCACTGTTCCTGAGTGAACCCCGCATCGGGCTCTGAGCTGACAGCTCAGAGCCTGGAGCCTGCTTTGGATTCTGTGTCTCCCTCTCTCCCTGCCCCTCCCCTGCTCACACTCTGACTTCTCTCAAAAATAAATAAAAACTAAAAAAAAAAAAAAAAACAATGGTTCCTGCCCTGTTAGCTCTGTACTTCTGCGAACCAGTGCTCTAAGCCTCTTCTCAAGGCTCTCACTCCATGAAAAATACTGAATTCCTTAATTTACAAAGACAGAAGCCTTTTAAAGAAGTAATGAAAAGAATTCTACTACCACACTATGAATAACTCCCTAATTCAGGTGTTCTTAAAAATATGTTTTGATATCTTGGTTTTTCAATTAAAATAAAAAGGGTGGGAGGGCAGATTACATAAACGGTTTCTACCATTTCTACAAGTTTTTAACAAACACCAGCATTGTCACAATTGGACTCCATCTGACTACATATTTGCTCACTGGGGGACTTCTGCATTATGTGCCAGATGCAGAACAGAGCAGGAAGACTTGAGAATCCTGGAGGACCCCCAGGTGGTGGTGTAGAGGGACGGGTTACACTCGTATCTCTGTGTGACCAGAACACTCACAAATGGTAGCACATCTACTTTCAAGTTTTTCCGGCTGTCAGCAAAAATGCAATCAATCTAAAGAGCCTGGTTTTACGATGTGAAAAAAATACTAAAACTAGGAGTTGAGAAACATGAATTCTAATCCTGTTCCTGTTAATGGGTTGAAGGACCTTGAGTCTGGAACTCAGGGTGCTCATTTCTGAGATCAAACGGGTTGACTAGATGATCTCTGAGGTTCTTTCCAGGTTCACCACTCGGATCATATAGAATTTAAATGGACTTGAAGCTCAGAGTAGTAAAATGAAAGTTTCTGTTTTAGAACGAAGAGTGACACCAAGCGGAGTGAAGTCAGAAATACAGTCTAGTTTGGTTTTTGTTTTTTTGTTTTTTGTTTTTTTAAGGCTCAGCTACTTAAAATGTCCTGTTTCTATTACAATTTAATAACCATTTACGATACAGTGCAGATACTCACAGAGTATTAGAACAGAGAGGGGTCTTAAATAACGAAACCAACTTTTCACTTTCAGAGTCTAGAAGAGTCCTACTGGCTCTACAGTTTAATCTCTCAAAACCTGCAGTGGAAAATCTAAAACTTCAGCTTTTATGACTTTGCATTAGATTTACAGACCAAGGTTAAGCGAAATGACATCTTTATAACAGAAAACCTCCAACCAAGGCTATGGCATGCTTTTATAGTATGCTTTTTAAATCCAAATATTTCAAATTTATATCTAGCCTAATCTGTGTCAGAAGCCTGTATTATATGGTTTTTGCTTTGGGCAGAAAGGTCTTCCCTTCGTGTCAATATTTTTTCCTTCTAACATCTTTATGGGTTTTATATATATATATATATATATATATATATATATATATATATATTTAATTACGTAATGTATTTGAAATTGATTTCAGTATGAGCTTTGAGGGAGAGATTTTACTCTATTTTCAGCCAGTTGTCTCCTCTATTTCCCCCACCGACTTGGAAATGCTACGTGTTTATACCGAGCGTTCTTTTTTTTTTTTTAAAGTATTTTATTTATTTCTGAGAGAGAGAGAGACAGCATGAGCAGAGGAGGGTCAGAGAGAGAGGGAGCTACAGAACGTGAAGCAGGCTCCAGGCTCTGAGCTAGCTGTCAGCACAGAGCCCGACACGGGGCTCGAACCCACGAACCGTGAGATCATGACCTGAGTTGGATGCTTAACCGACTGAGCCACCCAGGCGCCCCTATACAGAGCGTTCTTACACGTACATGGATTGATTTCTTACCATTCTATTCTGTTCCATCAACCCATCATTCTACTCTGGTTTCAATACTACATTCCTTACTATTTTTTATTTACAACCGATTTTAATACCTGGTAGACTATCTCCAACCCTCCTCCCTCCTTCTCACCTTTCCTCAGCACTTTGCTGGCCATCTTTACGTGTTTTTTCTAAACTTCACGATCATTTTGTTGAGTGTCCCCCAAACAGTCTCACTGGGACTCTGACCGAAACTGTGTTATTCTTTAACTTGGTGACAACTGATACTTTTACAGATTTCCAGAAAAACAGTATTTATATTAATATTTTTAGATCTTCTGAAGCGTTTTCATGTACTCTGTTTTTTCCTAGATACACTGCACGTTGTGTTCACTACCATAAAGGCAAGTCTCCTATATCATCACCTGGACAACTAAAACAACGTGGAGAAGAATATGGCAGGGTCAGTCCCATCTCCTGGCGTTACAGACCTTCCTCATTTTCCCCTCTATCTTAATACTGGTAGGTTATGTTGGTGGCTGCTAACCAGTAACAATCTCCTTCATGGCCCTATCTGCACATTTCCATTTTAGTCAGAAGGTTATCAGGAGGTACCTTGTGAAATGCCCTGCTGAAATCTACATCTGCTCTTCCCACCACACTTCCCTTACCTCCGACTCCAGCAACTTTCTCATAGGAAGAAAGCAGGTTAATCTCATCAGAACAACTTGATATTTAAAAAAAAAAATTTAATGTTAGTTTATTTTTGAGAGGGAGAGAGAGAAAGAGAGAGAAGGGGAGGGGCAGAGAGAGAGGGAGACAGAGAATCAGAAGCAGGCTCCAACCCACGGGACTCAAACACACGAATCAGGAGATCATGACCTGAGTCAAAGTCGGAGGCTTAACCAACAGAGCCACCCAGGCGCCCCAAATACAACTTGGTATTAATGAATCCACCCCAGGCCTAGCGATGATTGTTCACTTTTCTGGGTACAACAAACCTGGGTAACCATCCTCACACAAGCACAGAACATTATTTCTAGAGTCAAATGCGGCCAATGTAAGAGAAAAAGTAGGTGGGGGAATAAATTATTTAGTTACTTGTGAGAGAGAAATGGTTCTAAAATATTCCGATCACCTTAACAATTCTAGTTTGAGTCCTGGAGTACGTACTCTGACACAGAACATCCACTTAGAGCCTCGCTGTGGCTGAGAAAGGCGTTACCTTTGCACCACAGTCTGCTCCTTTCTGGATACAGAAGCCAATGAACCGGGGGTCTGCCACTTTCACTAGGATGTTGTCGACACAGTAGACGTGAATGCTCCAAATGCCCCGTCGCTCCATGTCTTCCACAATATTCTGGGCTGCGAGAGCCCGATAAAGACCACCATTCCCGTCTGGGAAATAAGACAGCCCATTATGAGCACACCAAAACCCATTAAGAAAGTAACCCGAAATTGTTCCCCGGGTTAATGCTGTCAAACTGGGGTGCTGAGCTCCAAAAAGCAGCTTTACATCACAGGGTCAAGGAGAGTATGTATCCAGAAGGAAGAATGGGGAGTGTCAAAATAGCAGACTACAGGACTCCAAAAGTAATTTAGCAGAAATATCGAAGGAATAACATTATTAATGTAGGACCAGGCAACCCAAAGACTATACTTTCCTAACTCAGCCCTTTTAAACCTACAACACGTTGTGAAATATAAAGTATTTATCAAGTGATGATTCTTTCATAACTTTTCAAGTTTTACTAATATTTGGGATTTTTTTTATTTTTTTAATGTTTTTTTTTTTAATTTTTGAGAGAGAGAGAGAGACAGACAGAGTATGAGCAGGAGAGGGGCGGAGAGAGAGGGAGAAAGAGAGACTCAGAAACCAAAGTAGGATCCAGATTCTGAGCTGTCAGCACACAGCCCAACGTGGGGCTCAAACCCACAAAGTGAGATCGTGACCTAAGCCAAAGTCGGATGCTTAACCGACTGAGCGACCCGGGCGCCCCAAGTTTTACTAATATTTGTATGTACAGGGCCACCACTAACAACTTCCCCCATATCAAAAATAAAAATACATGAGCATTTTATTTTTTATTTTTATTTTTTTTTAATTTTTAAAAATGGTTTATTTATTTCTGAGAGAGAGAGAGAGAGAGAGATAGCATGAGCAGGGGAGGGTCAGAGAGAGAGAGAGAGATAGAGAGAGAGGGAGATACAGAATCTGAAACAGGCTCCAGGCACATAAGCATTTTATACCAAATAACTTGTTAGGAGACCAGGTTAATATGAAGTTCAGATTTAAAATAAATATAGGTAAAAGCCTATTCTTTTCCCATCTATTCACAGTGCTGCTTTACGTACTTCTTCCATTGACACCCTCAGCCTCAGCTTATAAAATTGGGACAACTCTGGGGCACCTGGGTGGCTCAGTCAGTTAAGCATCCAACTTTGGCTCAGGTCACGATCTCATGGTTTGTGAGTTCGAGCCCTGCATTGGGCTCAGAGCCTGGAGCCTTCTTCAGATTCTCTCTCTCTGCCCTTCCCCCGCACTCGCTCTCTTTCTCTCTCTCTCTCAAAAATAAACATTAAAAAATTTTTAAATAAATTTTTTTTAATTGGACTTCACAAAAATAGAGTTAAAAATAAAGTCTTCTATAATGGGAAGAAGGAAAAAGAACATTAAGATGAAATAAAAGCCTGTAATGGAGACGACCACTGTTAACACTGTATTTATCTTCTTTCGGCTTTTCCTCCAAGCAAAGATTCACATACATATGAATCTGTCAACACGGTTATTTTTCTAGCTAGGCTCACAGTCAGGGTCGCTGCAGGTGTCTACACTGGCAGGGCGCTGCCGGGGTCTAGGGTCCTCCAGCACGCTGGGGTGTGCGCGCACCACCTGCACGCGTCCAGGGTGGTGGCCCCAGACATACTGAGCGTGCAGCCTCGCGCTTCCCATGGTCTCACTTAACCTCCGAATCTACCTCTCTGTGTCATTTGGGACCTCCACACAGGTGTTTTATCAGTTTGAGAATTATTACTACAGAGAAATGACGATTTAGCCTCTTACTTATTAAACAGCAAATGGCTTCCGGTCTTTCACTGAAAAGGAACAGAGCCACGAACCCCGCTGATGTAAATACCGGGCGAAGGTACCGCGTGCCCTGCAAGCTGGCAGAGTCATTCTCGCGGGCAGACAGCTGCAGTGTGAAAGCGTGTCCATGTCACCCCAGGGGTATTTTCAGTTTTCTTAAATTACCAAATTGTAACACAATTTTAAATATTAATTAAATATTAATTTTCTAACATCCAAATCACTGGGGCAACTGGGTGGCTTCGTTGGTTAAGCATCTGACTTTGGCTCAGGTCATGATCTCATGGTCCGTGGGTTCAAGCCCTGCATCAGGCTCTGTGCTGAAAGCTCGGAGCCTGGAGCCTGCTTCTGATTCTGTGTCTCCCTCTCTCTCTGTCCCTCCCCCTGCTCATGCTCTGTCTCTCTCTCCCTCTCTCTTTCTCAAAAATGAATAAACATTAAAACATAAAACTAAAAAAAAAGAGAGAGAGGAAGACCATAACACAATGATCTCTGTTAGTACCGTTTCCAGTCGCCCTCAAGTAAGCATGCTTACACACCTGGTGCCATGGAAATCTTGTTCTTGTCTTCCAAAATAATCTTCCCATCAAAACTCATGGCAGGGAGCATTCCCTGCTGAAAAAAGATGACATTCTCTTTTTTTAAACCAAAGTACTTGTGCTTTGTGAAGAATTCCTTTGTCGATTCCATTGTTCTGCCACTGGTCATTATATACCTTGTGAGAGAAAAGCAGACCTTCTGAGACCATGTGAATCAGGGCACAGTTCAATCTTGTCTGTTTTCGAAGCTAAAAGAACTCATTGAGCACACTGCTCTTTGTTCATCCACTGCCTGGATAAGGTAGCACTAGCTGCGACCCATGAGGAACTTTCAAGAACTTCATCAACCCCTACATATAAGACACATCTATGTAACAATATTAAATGTACCTCCCGCAACAGAAAGCCTGTAACTGGCTTAAACAAACATTTTAGAATTCTGTGAAAGGTGTATTCTAAACTTAAAACTCCTATTGTAAATAAATAGGGAGAAAAGGGGAAATATATTCTAATGATCTCTTATGGTTCTTTTTACTAGAGTTTTAAAATGTAATTTGGGCTCTGCTCACCCTCCATTTAAAATCATAAAAGTGTAATTATGCTCTTTCTGTTCTCACAAAAATCCAGCCCACGCTAGTACAGCAAAGGGGGAAAAGATTCTCCTCTAAAACCACAACTAGCGACTAGAGTAGCTTTTGTTTGCCCTTACTAGAATGTAAACCACACATAAGTAGGGATTTTTGTCTGTTTTGGTTGCTGATGTATCCCCAGTACCTCAAAGGAGGTACGCACTATCTGCTGAATGAATAAATAGAGAAAATGGTATAATGTCCCGCCATACCAGGTATCTGTCTAACAAATTATCCTGGGTATTTTGAACTTTGACTGCTACAAAGAGCTGGCTAAACTGCTCTGCAACAGAAAAGCACAGAGATTCTGAGTTGTGAGGAAGAGGGAAGAAAAATCCAACATGACAGTGGGAACCAGGGCCGTAAAGAAAATATTGGCTGCTCAAAACACAGACATCCCACAAAAATCCCCGAAGGAATCAGGATGGAAAGAACAGTCTGTGGCACGCCAGTGCTCATGCTGAGAAGAGCTAGCAAAGCGGGGAAATTTACAAACAGCCTATTTTTAAAGGCCTCACAGAGCTACAGAAGCACCATGGATTGGAACTAAAATTCCAGACAGTGGGCATCTTTCAGAGGGGCTAAGGATACTCGGCTGCCTTCTCCTGGGGGTAGCTGGCTGACCTGAGATACAGGCTGGTGGCAGGAATTCCAGCCTGGACCGGGCGGAAGGACAGAAAGACCAACAGAGCTTTCGTTGGGTCACATGGGGCTAAAATAACAAGATTAGGGACCTGTGGGAGCTCAAACACACAGCTGGTTTCCCCCTCAAAATACAATTTCCAAAGCTGCTCTGGGAAAGAGATTTAAGAACTGAATCAAAAACTTTTACAAAGCAGAGCAGAATTTCCCATAGTGCCTTGGTGCTCAGGGCACCGGCAATGGCCGGGGGGAGCCCGGAAAACACAGCGTGCCAGCAGACCCTGGGACCCCAGTGGAGGCCCCAGCAGGGAAGTCAGCAGGGCTCTCAGAGGGCGTGTGTGGGAAGGGCGGGCTGTGGGGAGAGCTCGATAACCTGGTACTTGAGGACAGGAGTTTCTAGACTGTGACAACTCCGTGAGCAGAGCAGTGACTAAAAACAGATTCGTATCATGTCATCGTGAAATTTCAGATGCCAAAGATAAGAAGAGACCTTAGATGCTGGTGGGGGAGGGCAGGAGAGACTGGGAAACAGAATGGCTGTCAACAATGGTGGAAACAGCAGAGCAATGCCTTCAAATTTCTGAGGGAAACTGATTTTCAATTAAATATTTATACATAGCAGGGCACCTGGGTGGCTCAGTCATTTAGGCCTCTGACTTCAGCTCAGGTCATGACCTTACAGTTTGTGGGTTCAAGCCCCGCGTTGGGCTCTGTGTTGACAGCTCAGAGCCTGGAGCCTGCTTCAGATTCTGTGTCTCCCTCTCTCTCTCTGTCCCTCCTTTGCTTGTGCTCGCTCGCTCTCTCTCAAAATAAATAAATAAACTTAAAAAAAAAAAAAACTCTTTAAAGAAACTTACACATAGTCAAACTACCAATCAGTATCACGTTTCCACACTGAGAAAACCCAATGAACCTCCAAAAGTTCTCATTGCAGGGATCTCAAGTAGGGATGTAAAAGTCGGGGGTGAATATATATTGTGCATGAAGGCTACAGTGATCACCTATCTAGTTAAAGTACAGATTCCTTTTAGATAGTAAATCACAGCTCCTGGGAAAATCATTAGTAACAGGAAACATGCCTGCTTATGAATAAAGTATACATGTGTTTTGAATATTATAGATCGATACATGGCCACACACTCTTGTAATGATGCAGAGCTTACCACGGGATGATACATTTGTTGCCATGATATTTTTCAGCTAACTGCTGAAGCTTCAGGATGCGCTCTGCTTGAATCTGAAAGAGCGTCTTATGAGAGGGCAAACCAACATCATACATTCCCTTGGGATATGCAACACCGAGTCTCGTCCCCTGCCCGCCAGCCAGAAGGAGAACTGCCACTTTGTTCTGAGAAATCTGGAAAAGTCCTAGAAAAGAAAACACTTGTATCACAAAACCTCTGTAATTCAGCATTGTACGATTACACATATAAAAAGTAGCAGCAGAGTCACCCCATTTGCCTAAGGCATAAAGAACAAGAAATGATCATCGATAACTATAAATCTCGTTAATAAAAACATTTCTACTATTTAAAAATTATATAACTTGGGGAGTGCCTGGGGGGCTCAGTTGGTTAAGCATCCAACTTCGTCTCAGGTCATGATCTCATAGTGCATGAGTTCGAGCCCCACATTGGGCTCTGTGCTGACAGCTCGGAGCCTGGAGCCTGCTAAGGATTCTGTGTGCCCCTCTCTCCCTGCCCCTCCCCAATTCACGCTCTGTCTCTCTCTCAAAAAATAAACATTAAAAAAAATTTTTTAATTATATAACTAAACCAAACACCAAATAATGAATAATATGCTTTAATGAGTTAATAACCCCTTTCCCGGTAACATCAGAAGGCAAAGCCCAACAGAAGTAAGGAACATTTTACAAGTACCTGACTACTTACTAGATGTGGCAAGTCAAGAAAAAAGTAGGATGAAAGAAGATACCTAGGCTTCAGGATAAATGATGATGGTACCAAATTAGCTCCAGCCTATAAATCGATCAGAAGTAAACAATTAACTCATCGACAACCATGTGAATTTACCAGATGCGCCACCATCCAGTAAACGTACAGAAAAGACCCGTCAGCAATGCGGTTACAGTGGTCAAGGAGCCAGGCTCTGAAGCCAGGACACCTGGGTTGGAAACCTAACTCAGCTGAGAAAGTTGAGAGGCTCTGCCCGCAGAGGGGCATCAGGAGACAATGCGGTAATGGAAATGTTCTATACCTTGACCAGGGTGAAGGTTACACGAGTGTATAAATATGGTAAAAACTCCTAAAACTAGTGCATTTCACAGAATCTAATTATTTACTAATAGAATGGATTAAGATGCCTGTGCCTTTGGGTTTTTTTAAGGGCCATCTGTACCTGCTCACGAGAATGCGAAACTCAGAGTCTTTTTGTTGATGATTTAGTTCTGTTGCCTGGAAGGCTGTCAGTCTTCAACGGCTGAACACTCAGCAATAAGTAATAAGCAAACATAATGCCTGAATGAAAACAGTGTTCTCTGCACCAAAGTAATTCAAGATGGATTTAAGATCCAAATGCAAACACACGAAACTATATATGTTATTAACAACAGACGCTCTCGGTTTGGATTTAAAACAAAAAAACAAAACACAAACTCCTACCCTGCGTGGTTTATAAGGGATCTCATCATGCGAAGCCCAGACCACGTTAGCATCCAAGGCGGAGGGGCATGTGGGGAGAGGCCACAAGGAAGCTGGGTCTCTGGGAAGCTAAAAAAGCTGGAAAATGCCAGATGAGATCAAGCAATGGTTGATGGGTTTTGTTCTTATTGTCTGAAGCTCATATATTCCTTAAAATCCTCAGACCTTCTGTGAATGAAGCTTGTCGCTGCCCAGAATCGCACATGGGCCCAGAGAGAGTGGTGGTGGCCAGTGTTTATTATTATTATCATTAGTAGTAGTAGTAGTACTATTATATCCTTAGTGATACGGGTTTGTCGAATTCACCAACTTCGTGCTTTGTATGTATTAATGAGGCTTTCCTAAAGCTAAAGGTATATGCTAGTATATATTGAGAACATAAAGAAATATTCTAACCAAATCCATTATAAAATCCAAACTTTCCCCAGTCCTAATTCTACAATCTACCTTCAGTAGGAAATACGTAAAATTCAAGGACATGACACAGCAATCATCCAGCTATCAAAAAACCTAAAAGCACCTTGGATATCCCCATAATTTCCACTTCTGATGTGAAGCTAACCTCAGCTACCCAAGACCTAATTTTCTCTCTTGCTTCTTTGCCCCAAACCAGAACTGTCTTTTTTTTTTTTTTTTTTTATGTTTATTTTTGAGACAGACAGAGACAGGGTGTGAACAGCAGAGGGGCAGAGAGAGAGGGAGACACAGAATCCGAAGAAGATCCAGGCTCTGAGTTGTCAGCACAGAGCCCGATACAGGGCTCAAACTCACGAACCTGAGCTGAAGTCAGATGCTTAACAGACTGAGCCCCCAGGTGCCCCCAGAGGTGTCTTTTTATACCCTCTATGGCATTTCATTGTATCCTATCAGAGTCTGATAATGAAGATCTGGGGTAACATGAGACCCCCTAACTAGTAACCATAATG
The DNA here is from genome assembly GCF_003009895.1 of Hyaena hyaena. NCBI lineage: Eukaryota > Metazoa > Chordata > Mammalia > Carnivora > Hyaenidae > Hyaena > Hyaena hyaena. The sequence goes on along the minus strand of NW_024080908.1, from coordinate 922,268 downwards.
GAAGAGATGGGTCTCATTTCCCTCACTTCAGAGATAACAGGCTCAGAGAAGTGTAAGTGGCCAGGGTCACAACCCTAGCAAAGCTGAATGAGGCTTGGAAGCTGACCCAGGCCTACTGGCCGGCACTGTGCTGACCCCCACCCCACCCCCACCCACCCCGGTGTCTCCCTTCTCACCCAAACACTGAACAGACACGTTACAGTGCCACAATTTTTAGGGCGTAAACTTCCCTTCCTGTCTCCTTCTCACCTTTTCTTCTCTTTTCCACTGAATTCATGAGAGCTTGTGCTTTTTTTTTTTTCTTCTAACCTATCTCAACCTACCACCCCACAGGGGAGAAAACACTGCTGGGGGGAGCCCACATTCTCCAAAATTTGCCAAACACTGACATCTCTAACCGCACCCCACATCTGTGTCCCCCCTTAAGCAAGCACCACAGCCCCCAACGTAACAAAGGCTGGGAGGGAGTGAAGGGAGCAGGGAACAAGATGGGCAGTTTTGAAAGCAGTTTTACATTTGCTTATTCCCTGAGCTAGCAAAGAAACGATGGTTTCGAGCGAAGAAGTTCGACTCTGCTGTCATTGACCCGAAAAGCATTATTTTAATGAAATACAAGACCATAATCCCTTATGCCTACCTCCCTGGGTCAGATTTGCTTCAGGGGCGCCGGGGCGGGGGGGGGGGGTCTCAGTTCGTCAAGCATCTGACTCCTGATTTCAGTTCAGGTCATGATCTCACATTTCGAGGGTCTGAGCCCTGCATCAGGCTCTGCACTGGCAGCACAGAGCCTGCTTGGGATTCTCTCTCTCCCTCTCTCTCTCTTAGATGCACGTATGCGTGCTCTCTCTCTCTCTCTCTCAAAAATAAACTTTATAAAAAGAAAAAAGATTTGCTTCAGAAGGCAGAACTCCTCAAAATGTAGAGAACAAAATGCAGAACACGCAAAGCACCCTATGCTGCCCCCAGCAAGTGTGAGACAGGACCCTGTCATCCCAGGAAGTGGGATAAATAAAGTTCATCAAGAGTTTCATGTCTGTTCAAGTTCGGTTTTGCTGCAAACCAGGCTTGGCACCATTTCAGAACAGCAGACAAATAACTTTGGTCTGTCTGAAGCCTCACATACCACCGAAGGGGTCAGAATCAGAAATATGCTTAACATCTTCCAAAAAAGTCCCAGATCCATACTGTGGACACAGAGGCCTTTGTTCTCTTTGTTCCATTCCGTTTCTGCACAGAGCACACGTGTCTTAAGTTGTTTCATTGTTAATGTGGCTCCAGTCCTCCTTTCTGATGCCCTTCTTTTATCTTCAGCCCCAAGGTCAGTTATCTCCCTCGCCCACCTTGGCCGTGGATGGTAAGCAGCTGCGCCCAGGGAGGGCCCCACGCCCCAGCTCGGGTGGCCTAACACCCACCCAACACCAGCCAGCACCCTCCCCAGGTTCGAACCAGTTTTCACACTATCACGGTCTACACGTTTCCCTGGACGAGTTCCCTAAACCACTGCTCAGTCCACTTCTCCGAAGTTTCCAGTTTTGCAGCTCTCACCCAGCAGCTCACAATGGCCTCATTCTTTATTCAAATAAATGCTTCCTCAGCCCCCGTCTGCCATACTTCCTTCAACGCTTTTTCCATCCGTGGACCCGATGACCCATCCAGTCACCGAGTCCGAAGAGCAACCCTGAGCTTGTGCCCGCCAGGGGCAGGGCTGCGGGGACATCTCCTCCATCTCGCCTCCGTGTGACCGCAGCTGTCACGGAGAGAGACATCACATCTACACGTGCTTGCGATGGAAAGGTTTCTGCCTTAACATCTTGCTGCTTTTGCGTCTCGCCAAAGAGCAGACAGAGAAAGACTCGAGAACAGAAAAGCCCCCAGGGCATCCAGACCAGATGCACTTCCAGAAGGAAACGTGACTACGCGGGCTGTTAACGGATTCAGACGGTGTGTTCACAGGCCGGAGCCCCCCTCACCTCAGCTGGGTCACTGCAGTAAAGTGCAATGCTTACAAAGTGTGTAACCCATAAATCAGTACCTGTCTCACAATGACAGATGAAATACCGCTTGAAATTAAGTGGGCCAGTAAAACTCAGTAAGCTGTTCAGTCACATGCCGTAACTCTTGATTTCCATCTGTTTGTGTCACAGCCTAAACTGTACGTGCAGCACTGCACCCATGGGAAGTGTTAACTGTTAACGTACGTAACCCGTGTGACAATTAGTTAATGATAAGCTTCTATCTCCAAACTTCTTCTGCAGAAATATAGGGAGGTCAGCGTTCCTTCTACTGCAGGGCATTTAATGACTTCCCCACAGAGGGGACCTATTTGGGGCCAAATCAGAGGTTTAAAAAAAGAAAATCAAGCCTGAATGAGCAGTTTCCGGGGCTGGGGGACACCTCTCTCCTGGAGAGTCAGGGATTGTAGGCCCAAAGGCCCGAGAACGTTTCCTGATAACACTGATGAGAAACAGAGTGCGCAGCAGCCTGAAACAAGTCGCACGCTTCCTGGGTAACGTCCTGCTTGGCCTGGCTCCTCTCGCGCACTCTGACGTGGGCGCGCACCCGAAACAACGACGGCGGCTCAGGTGCGTGCGAGGCATGGCACCTGCCAGAACTTTCCATCTGAGCTGTCAGCACTCCCTGGACGATGAGTCGGGTGAACAGCTATCCGACAAGGGGAGATACGGGCAGGACAGCCAAGAAAGTTACTTGAAAAGATATTTTAAGTCTTTACCTTTTTGAAACAGTGAAACTATCGCTTTAGAGATGAACGATTTCCCGAAAATGTCAAGTACAAAAAGCAGACCAATAAGGGAAATCGCTATTTGAACTAGTTTTAGGTACTGGAGGGTTATTGTGAATTTCATTAGGTACAAAATAGCACTGTGAGTAGCAGGAGAATATCCCTATTCACAGAGGTGAACACTGAACTCAATAAGGGTAAAAATAACACCATGTTTGAGAGATCTGTCTTAAAGCACGACAGCAAAGAAAAAGAAACGGAGGGCTAGATGGAGCAAGAGCAGCAAAATTTGGATATTAAACTGGGTGATACATACGTGAGAGCTCATCATATTGTTTTTGTCTCTAAATATTTGTTTCAAAATACACTTGAAATTTTTCATGACAAATTCATGAGCGAGCCACAAAATTATATACAAAGCATAATCCCAATGTGTGTGTGTATATAAGAAAATACTATAAAATATTACTAGTGAGTATTTATCTCTGAATTATGGGAGGGCAGAGATCTGTATTTTTTCCTTTATAATTTTTAGTTATATTTTTCCAATTTCTCTAAAATAAGCACGTGAAGGGGCACCTGGGTGGCTCAGTTGGTTAAGCGTCTGGCTTCGGGTCAGGTCCGGATCTCACAGTTCGTGGGTTCCAGCCCCACGTCGGGCTCTGTGCTGACAGCCCAGAGCCTGGAGCCTGCTTTGGAATCTGTGTCTCCCTCTTTCTCTGCCCCTCCCCTGCTTGTGTGCTGTCTCTCTCTCTCTCAAAAATAAGCATTATAAAAAAATTTTTTCAAATAAGCATGTGTTACTTTTAGTTTTTTAATGGTTACTTATTTATTTTGAGAGAAAGAAAGTGCAAAAGCTGGGGAGGGACAGAGAGAGCATCCCAAAGCAGGATCCACGCTGCCAGTGCAGAGACCGACGTGGGGCTCGATCTCACAAACCGTGGGATTACAACTTGAGACAAAATCAAGAGTCAGCCGCTTAACTGACTGAGCCCCCCCCCCCAGGTCCCCCAGTATGTGTTACTTTTAGAATAAAACATATCTATGAATAATATCACTGTACTAGATTCCAGAAAATGTAGGAGGTAATGTAATGAATATATTTTTCTAAACAATCCACTTACTTTTCTACCACAGTGCTATATGGTACAGAAGCAACATTCAGATTAACTTTATAAATGTCTCACAGGCAAAAGAGGCTAATACTAGATATTAATATATTATTATAAAATTGGAAGACTGTGCTCGGTATAAGCACACATTTCTTTGATAAAGATTTTTTTTAATCAAGCAAATACATTTTCCCAATGTATCTTTACTAAAATGATATGTTCTCATAGAAGTTTCTAATTACTTCTCTCTCTAGATCTCAGCTTTGTAAAACAAAATTTTCAGTTACTTCTCTACATTCCATTTTCTACAAGTGGCCAGGATACCTTAAGAATTCAATTAAAGCAGGGATGGGGGGGTGAGGGGGGTGAGGGGGGGTGGGGCACCAAATCAGTTGAGCATCTGACTTCAGCTCAGGTCATGATCTCATGGTTCGGGAGTTTGAGCCCTGCCATTGGGCTCACTACTATCAGCTCAGAGCCTGGAGCCCACTTCAAATCCTTCGTCCCTTCCTCTCTCTGCTCCTCCCCCACTCACACGCTCTCTCTCAAAAAATGAATAAACATTAAAAAAAAGAAGAAGAATTAAATGAAAGGGGTGCTGGGCTGGCTCAGTCGGTAGAGCACGCAACCCTTTTTTTTTTTTTAATGTTTGTTTATTTTTGAGAGTGAGAGAGAGAGAAAGAGAAAGAGAGAGAGAGAGAGAGAGAGAGAGAGAGCATGAGTGGGGCAGGAGCAGAGAACGAGAGAGACCCAGAATCCAAAGCAGCCTCCAGGCTCTGTGCTGTCAGCACAGAGCCCAACATGGGGCTTGAACCTACGACTTGTAAGATCATGACCCGAGCCGAACTAGGACGCCTAACTGACTGAGCCACCCAGGCGCCCCTGGAGCATATGAGTCTTGATCTCAGGATTGTAAGTTCGAACCCCACATAAGTTATCTAAGTTTAGAGATAACTTAGAAATAAAATCTTAAAAAAAAAAAAAAGAATTAAATTAGAATAAGATCTCTCTTAACAGGAAGCACAGTCATCACTTATGTATTTACCCTTCAGAAATAATTTCCCACCCTAGGTGTGAAAATGTCCATTTTAATGTCAATAGCCACCAGACATTCTGCAAATACTGTACAAGGCTTTAATTTCCCCCATCCTGAGGAGGGGGAACCAGAGGGCACGATCTCTGATACAACCACCAGGATTTTTCTCCTACTTGAAATATAATAATTAGAGTCTCCTCAAGGCAATCAATCTCTTCCTCTTGATAACTTGCAAAAACTTAACTTCGTTATGAATTTGTACACACTTGGAAGTTTCTGGCTAAGCAAATGAAGAGCGACAGAGTCTCCTTCGTCCCTACCGTTTAAACCACAAATACTGTTTCCTTCATGGTGAGCCAAAAGGAAGTTTGTTTTGTACCCTCTTGTAGTATACTTGGTTTTAAGAGTTCTAGATTTCCGAGGAAGTGAAAAGTCATACATGTAGACTAGTTCCATGGATTCCAACAAAAAGATCATAAAGAAGACTCCAATGACAAGAGGTTGTGACTGCCGTTCAGTCTCCGTTATACAAGGTCAAAGCTTTGGCTCTCCATAGAACTTACTTCCAAGACTTCATCCACACAAAACCACAAGAACTACAGGCAGCTGGGATACCCGAGGGTACAAAGAGCCCCGTGTGACTTTTGTTCCGCTGTGGGAGCCCTTCGGAAACCCTGGGGTGGAGGGGAGGATTAATGAATCAGAAGTTGGTAAGGGCCAGGGATGACTACAGCCCTCCATTCAGAAGGGTCCACCAGGCAGCCACGGTGGCAGAGCCCTACTCTAAGGAGAGAGCTTAGCCACTGCCAAGCACCTTAGATCTAAAAGGCTACTTCCTAGGGAATCACCCAATTATTTCCAATATTTTATCATCTCCAACCCCTTTTACATAAAACTTCACGTAAAGATCACATATGTACAACATGTCGAAGTAGAACTGCTCTTAGTGGGGAGATGAAGGCGTTAGAGACCCAGCTGCTGAGTATCCATCCCCCTCCCACACGACCCAGTCTCCCCAGCAGTGGAGCCCCTTCCATACACAGTTTGAAACGCAGTGACTCCGCATGCCCCGAGAAAGACATGGAGAGGTATACGGAAGGTTGATAACGGCAATCATCTTTCTTTCTTGTGGGGGCAGGGGATGCCAAAGAATGAAAGACAGAATAGGGGCGCCTGGGTGGCTCGGTCGGCTAAGCGTCCGACTTCAGCTCAGGTCATGATCTCACGGTTCGTGGGTTCGAGCCCCACATCGGGCTCTGTGCTGACAGCTCAGAGCCTGGAGCCTGCTTTGGATCTGTGTCTCCTTCTCTCTCTGCCCCTCCTCCACTCACACTCTGTGTGTGTCTCTCTCTCAAAAATAAACATTAATAAAAATAAAAAATAAAGTGCTCCTTCCTTTGGGAAATTATATGACTTCTCAAGAGCTAGGTCAAACATGGTTTTCCTTAGAAAGCCCTCTCTGATTTTTCTAGAAATCAAGTTCAGGGGCAAAGTATGAATGAAAACATATGGCAGGGACTAGGAACAGACCCTTCCCTGGCATGTTGCCCATTGAAATCCTGGTGGACATGGGCACCTGGGTGGCTCAGTCAGTTAAGTGTCTAACTTTAGCTAAGATCATGATCTCATGGTTCATGGGTTCAAACTCTACATCAGGCTCTGTGCTGACAGCCTAGAGCCTGCTTCAGATTCTGTGTCTCTCTCTGTCTCTGCCCCTCCCCTGCTCTCTCTCTCTCTCCCAAAAACAAATAAACATTTAAAAAATTTTTTTTTAAATAGCAACAGTGTGGTACAAATACAGATTACAAGACTATATCTACAATATGTTTACACATCTATAAAAGTAAATATACATATAATCAAGTACTAGGTGGCAATGTGAGCAAATAAAAATAGATTTGATAAGATTTAGGGCAGTTTCTCTGCAGTGTTTCTGTTATACTCATATTATTTTTTGTAATAAAGTAACATTTTTTTAAGCAGAAAGAAAAGTATGAGTCCCATCTGTTCATTCCAGAGTGGAGGAAATGAGGTCCGGATCTGACAAGGAGCACGTGTGAACACTCGGGGCCCAAGCCACGCCGTTTAGTCACACTTACTCACACAGAGGTAGCGGCTTACACACCCACAGCTCCTAACCCCACACAAAATGGTTTCCTTCAGCTATTCTGCCATTCCCAAAGGCATAACCAGAACTGGTTGTGGGGACAGATGTTAGAATACACTTTAGGAGAAGAACCACCGAGATGATGCAACAAACGTGTATCAACCCACGGGAAACTAACTGCTGTTCCAAACGCTCTGTGACGTGCACAGGCAAGGTCACGGGCTGCTCTTCAGGAGTCCGTTGTGCCATGATGCAGACAGACACAAACAACCCGCATTGTGAGAAAGAACAGACGCAAAGTGAAACACGGACAAGGAACTCCCACGCGGCTCACTGAAGAAAAAGGCCAGGATCCAGGAAGCTTAAAGGAGGAGGACACGCTGTCCACACGGCAGAGCCACGCACACCACACACAGCTTGGGGAGGCGGCCTTTCAAGGGGAGCTGGCGAGACGGGCACGGGGCGGGGGCGGAGGCCAGTCCAAGCTCAGGAGAAGCCTGAGCGAAGGCAGGAAAGACAGCGTTCAGGGAGAGGGAATTCTCGGGTCCAGCCAAGACGGGGGGGGGGGGGGGGGGGGGGGGGGGGGGGGGGGGGGGGGCGGGAGGAGGGGGGGAGGTACGGGGGACCGGGCTGGAGACAGAGGCTGGCGAAGGCTGTAGATTAAGCTGACCCAAACTGAAGCATTTAACTCACGCTTCAGGATGGGGAATCCAGAAGAAGTCTGGAAATGAGCATGGAAAGAGACCAGAGGCACATGAAGACCTGAATGAGAAGACCGCGGGCGGGGAATGGAAACGAGAAGGGCACATCGGGAGAGGCTGCACAAGTCTCAGCACTGTCGCCTGTCGCTTTCTGATCCCTCACCAGGTGTAAGGCAGGAGGAGGGCCCAAATCATCATCATGCCATCCGGCTACTTTAACACTGCTGGTGTAGCTCATTACAAACTTTATTTTTCTGTTCATGTTTATCTGAGAGAGGAAGAGAGCAGGGGAGGGGCAGAGAGAGAGAGAGAGAGAGAGAGAGAATCCCAAGCAGGCTCCGTGCTGCCAGCACAGAGCTCCAGGAGGGGCTCGAACTCACAAGCTGTGAGATCCTGACCGGAGCTGAAATCAAGAGTTGGACGCTTAACCGACTGAGCCCCCCAGGCGCCCCTCATGTCAAACTTTAAGAGGAACTTCCCGTGCTCAGTACCTTCACTCTCCCAGGCCTGCAGCCGATCTTGGTCCCTGGTGGCGCTGCCCAGCACCTCTCGAGGGACCGGCTCCATGCGCGCATCCATTTTCTCCTGCTGAGACGACTGGTTAAATCCTTCGATGGCCTTCTGGAAAAAGAAGTTGAGCTCCTCAAAGTTCATGGCCTGGAGCTCCGCGTAGAGTTCTCCCTGCTGGGCTTCACCCAGCTCATTCCAGAACTGGAGCAGGTGTTCCTGTCCGGCTTCGGACAGCCTGACTTTGAGCTCGCTGACATTCATAGTGCTCGGGCGGCCAAGCCTGGCGAAGACAGAGGCGTAAGCTCCGCACCCGTAAGCCTACAAGAAAAAAAGGAATCGACAGCAGGTTGAAGTCCAACCTCAAAGCCGGAGGAGCTTTTCCTGCTACAAATAAGTACATTAAAAAACACTTGACGTTACAGAAGTTAACTTCTGCCTTCCCCTCACAAGATTTGTGACAGAGCCAGCTTGTAAAGGCATAAACAAAGAAGACATCCAGATGGCCAAGGGACACATGAAAAGATGCTCAGTATCACTCGTCATCAGGGAAACACCAATCAAAATTACAGTGAGATATCACCTCACGCCAGTCAGAGTGGCTAAAACAGCAAACCCAAGAAACACAACTGTTGGCAGGGGGGAGGGGAAACCTCATGCGCTGTTGGTGGGGATGCAAACTGGTGCGGCCGCTGTGGAAACGGTCTGGTGTTTCCCCAAAAAGTTAAAATGCAACTATGGCCCAGTAATCACACTCCGGTTATTTACCCAAAAAATACAAAAGCACTAATTCAAAGGGATACGTGCACCCTTATGTCTATTGCAGCATTCTCTACAACAGCCAGATTATGGAAGCAGCCCAAGTGTACAGATGAATGGATAAAGATGTGTGGTGTGCATGCGTCTGTGTATACATAAATATATACATAAATGTTACTTAGCCATAAAAAGAATGAAATCTCACCATGTGCAACGACATGGATGGAGGTAGAGAGTATAACGCTAAGTCCAATCAGTCAGTCGGAGAAAAACAAATATCGTATGATTTCCCTCATATGTGCAATTTAGGAAACAAAACAAGCACAGGGAAAAAAGGAGAAAGACAAACCGAGAAACAGGCTCTTTCTTCACTGTAGAGAACAAACTGATGGTTATCAGAGGGGAGGGGGCGAGGGGACGGATGAAACCGGTGATGGGGAGTAAGGAGAACACTTGTTGTGGGAGCCTGGGTGGCTCAGTCCGTTAAACATGTGACTGTGGCTCAGGTCATGATCTCGTGGTTCATGAGTTCGAGTCCTGCAACGGGGTCTCTACTGTCAGTGCAGGGTCTGCCTCAGACCCTCTGTCCCTCTCTCTCTCTCTCTCTGCCCTGTTCATCTTTCTTTCTCCCTCTCTCTCTCCCTCAAAATAAAACTCTAAAAAAAAAAAGAAAAGAAAAAGAAAAAGGAGTGCACTTGTCAGGATGAGCACTGAGTACTGTACAGAACTGCTGAATCACTGTATTTACGCCTGAAACTAATATGTTAACATGCATGTTAACTATACCGGAATTAAAATGTTTTTAGTTAAAAATAAATGAAAAACTTGTAAGACAATACCAATTAGTATAATATACCAAGTACCCCACCAAGAACTTTACCTCCGTGGTCTCATTTGATTTTCGCCGGCTCTCCGACACAGGTTCTGTTATCTCGATTACTTTACCAGGGAGGAGACGGAGGCCCAGAGAGGCAACACCACAGGGCCCACAGGCGGAGCAGGGCTGTGAGCCCAGGCAGTCCAATTCCAGGGCACACACTCTGACTGTCCCACTTAGCTGCCTCTGACCATGAGCACAACTGCAAGAACTACGACTTCTTACTACGTCAACTGTTCCCCTTTTAGCGCTCACGATGGAAACGATTCTGTTGTATTCAGGATACAACAAAATTCAAGACAGGACTATCTATAATCATGAAAAATACGTTTTCTTTCAGTAGCAACTTCTAGAGAATTTCTTTGCTAAGGAACTGACCCCTCAAGGGACAAGCAATACACACATATCAACAGATAAAACCAGGTAACATATGTAGCAAAACATTAAAGTGCACAGTACTAAAAGAATACAAGGAAGACAAAATATTTAGTCCAGTTGCCTACTATAGCTAAATGCAGGAGACGGTAGGTGCTGTCTACAAAGAGGTCACAGGAAGCATGATCAGCTGTGCCTCAAGGGCTCAGCAGATGGCAGATAAGATGAGAACACAAGCGAGGCAGGCGTGTGTGACAGAGAAGTAGGAAAGCTGAAGTTTTCTCCAGAATGATGGGAAGTGAAGGAGGGCAGGGCTAAACCATGAAAGCCTTGAAACCCTAGCAAAGGGAGACCTAACAGTGACAAGATGCCAACAGCAGATTACTCAAAGGGCAGTGTCACCAAACTTTAGAGAGAGAGAGAGCAATAGCATAAAATAGATTGTAAGGAGGGACAAGTAGACGTAGGAAAACAAGTTCAAAGACAATCACGGGGATGGAAGGCCAAAGAGCTGAATCAGATGGGTTGCAAAGGAATTAATAGTAAAAGGGAAGATTTGGGGATCGCTGTAAAGGATCATCACCCCTTCAGAAGTGCTTAGAAGTGAAAGACGGCAACAATAGGTACTGAAGAAACAACCTGCGATCTTCTACCCTTGGAACAGCGGTGGGTAACACACACGGGAGTTCAGAGCAACGTTCTGGAGTTCAGCTGAGCTACTTAATGTCCGCATGCCTCACCTGGAGCATCTATCTCATCAGGACTCTTAAACATCAGACACCATTGACAAAGTCAGATAAAGACAACCTACACATAGGGTTCCCTGAGGTGGCGATAATGCCACCTACTGCTCACATACCACCTACGGATGACAGTACGATTCGAATTGCTTTACAGATGCTCGTGCAGTTAATCCTCAACACAATGCTAAGGCATTGCTACCAGGGTTACTTTACAGAGGAAGGTCCTGCACCACAGAGATAACTTGCCTGGGGTCCTGAACTAGTCTAGTGAGTGAGCTTGGATTCAAACATTGATAACCTGATTCCTAAATTCACACTCTTAACTATTACTCTGTTATGCTACACTGCCTCTCGGGAGAAAGACTGCGTGTGTGTGTGTGTGTGTGTGTGTGTGTATAAGAGGGGAGTACCGAGAGAGCACATTATTGGTACTTTACTCAGAACACAGACAAAAATGACGTTCTGATATCTGACTCACTGTGCAGAAATGAGTTCACAAGCCAACCCCAGAGCCTGGAGAAAGAAAACGCGCAGGACAAGTTGCTGAGGAACTCCACAGGATGAGTAAAGACTTCAATTTTAAAAACAGTATTACATAAAAAGTCCCTGGTATTGGTCATCAGTACTAGGCGTGTTAACCCAAATCAGAAAATCCTCAGAAGTAATTTTAACCAGTGCCCACTCAAAAATACATTCAGGAAAGGTACTATCAACCCATAGAGACAGGCACATGGCTCCAATAACTTCTTCTTTTCATAAGGTGCCCTTTCCAAGCGAACTGAAAGACTGGCTTCCTGATTCTTCTTATAAAATCAACTTCAAGTTAGATTAGCACATAAGATTGAGTGACTTACATTCCCAACTTGTATTCTGGTTTTGTTATTTAGATTTCACTTCAGGGATATAATGCTTTAAGCGTGAAATGAATGGTTCTGCTTATGAAATGTACTTTATGAGTTACCAACGATTCCTAACGAAATTAAGGCTTCCATATGAAACAAAAATGAAACCTAATTATCAGCATGGGACACAGTTCTACCTGCTGTCGCCTAAGACCCTCATCCTTCCCTCCAAGTACTTCCTTTAGACTCCCGATGTACCGAAATCCCATTCATCCTTAAAGGCCTGCCTCACATACTCTAGCTTCAAGTAAATCTTTTTTGGGTAAGGAATCAAACAGAACTGACTTTTACTCTTGGCTCTATTGCTTGGATCAAGTTATAGATACTTTCAACTCTGTTATCTTCATCTGCAAAATGGGAATAACAAAATTTTCTTCACCGGGTTCAGAGGCATAAGTGAAATTACAACCAGTGAGACAATGAGGCTCAAAGAAATAAGTAATTTGCCTAAAGCTACTTACCTTGTAGGTAGAAAATCAGGAATTTTAACCCAGATAAACCTGACTCCGATGCCTATGGTCTTTCCATCAGACAATAATAACTCTCATACACAGAGGAAATACTAAGAATTCAACCCAAGGTCCCATTTAAGAGAGGCAGGATAGCTGGTGGAAACTGGCCTCTGGAGTCAGCCTGGCTGAGCTCAGACCCCAGCGTCATGATTTCCTAATTCAGTGACCTTGAACAAGTTACTTAACCTTTCTGTGCCTCAATTTTTCTCGTCTGTAAAATGAGGATAAAAACAGTACTTACATCTAAGCTTTAGAGGATTACTGAATTCAAATGAAAAGCATTTAAAACAGCACCTGACATGTAAATAAAACCCTCCATGAATGTCATCAGCTACTATTATCAAAGTGAAATTGTGCTCCAGACCACTGGGTTACAGTCTCCAGAACATGAGTAGTCGGGCACTGCAGGATGAAGAGAAGTTTGCCAAAAGCAGAAGCAGTAAAAGAAAATCCAGTCGGTGGGGAGAGCATGAGAAACGGTTCAGGTAAATAAAAGTATTCAAGGAACAAGGCATAGCGCTGGGAAATGGGCAGATGAGGCTGAACTTGGATCAGTGCTACTTCCGTTGAGGGACAGATGGTAAGCCTACTCCCACATGAACAGCTGGCTGCTGAAAGTCTCCTTCTCACATGCAAAGATACATCAACAATTTATGAAGGAACACTGTCTCACGGTCACGGCCATTATTAACTCACCGAATAGTGAATGAGCACTTCCTGTCTGCCGGGCACTGATGCAGGTGACAGAGACACAGCAACGCCCCAGGTGACAATGCGCAGGCCACATTCCAGAACAAGGGACAGGCATAAAACATCAGGCAGAAGAAGTGGGCTACGGGGTGAAAGCCCAACAGGGTGATGGTGGGTATTTTCAATGGGGTAGTTGGGGAGGGACTGAGACATGTGACAGTCCATATGCATGAAGAGAGAGCAAGCAAGTTAGAATCCTAGAGAGGAACATTCTAGGTACAGGAAGCTGTTGTGAGGCAGGAATGTGTGAAATGTGTACACACAACAGCAAGGTCAACGCAACTGGAGCAGAGAGAGCCCGAGTGACTCTAATTACAGCGGACGGATGGACATTGAGCAGATCGAGTAAGGCCTTTCGGTCCAAGTAGGGACTGTGGGGTTGGGGAAGCCATTAGAGAACGTGGAGATAGGATGCATCTAGTTCTGACTGAGGTTTCAGAAGGATCATGCCATTCTTATGTGGGGAAAAAAGACTAATGACAGCAAAAGTGGAAGCAAGCAGACGCAAGTGGTGTCTCAACCAGCTGGGCATCCGATTTCAGCTCAGGTCATGATCTTGCGGTTTGTGAGTTCGAGCCCACGTGGGGCTCTGTGCTGACAGTTCAGAGCCTGGACTCTGCTTTGTATTCTGTGTTTCCCTCGCTCTCTGTGCCTCCCCCATCCCCCAACTCATGCTCTCTCTCTCTCTCTCTCTCAAATAAATAAATATGAAAAAAAATTTTAAAAGAAACTACCATGATAGTCTAGATGAGATGACGTTGGCTTAGAGCAGTGGTGAAATGTGGATTCTAATCTTACAGGATTAGGTAATGGATGGAATGTGGAGACCAAGAGAAAGGTAGGAATCAAGCAAAGAGGACTCCCAGGTGGTGGTGCCATTTGCTGAAGTGGGGAAACAGGAGGACAGGGCAGGTTTAGGACCAGATGCCGAGACTGGGGGAGTCAATCCTTTGTTTCGGGTTCGAGGTGCCTATTAGACATCCAAATAGAAATGCTGATAAGACGGCAGAATGCAGTCATCTAAAGTTCCAGGGGTGATAATGGAGCTAAAGATAAAATTTCCAAGGTCATCAGCACACATGATATTAAGTTATCAAACAAATGAGATCCCTGGCAAGTGTAGGTGGATTGAAAAAAGAAGAAGAAGACTGAGCCTTGGATGCGCCTTAGGATACTGAATGGCGTTTCTATTGATTTACGAAGGTTTCAAGAGATATACCATTATTTTTTCATTAAAAAAAAAAACACATCATGTAGGGGCACTGGATGGCTCAGTCAGCTGAGCGTCTGACTTAGGCTCAGGTCATCAGGAGTTCGATCTGCCCTGACAGTGCCAGAGCCTGCTTGGGATTCTCTCTCTCTGCCCATCCCTTGCTCGCTCGCTCTCTCTCTCTCTCTCTCTCAAAATAAACTTTTAAGACTTTAAAGAAATACATCACATAAGGAAAAAAAAAAGAATTGAGAGAGATAATTTTGTATCAAACTATTTTCCAAGGAATGGGGGCCTTTCCTAAGGTCGCACCTATACTACCGTATTCAAAGGAGCCCCGGATTTAAAGGAACATATGGTAATGGGAAGGTCACCAGGGAACCATTTCACCAAAGACCTGGAAGTCTTAGTTCCTGGTCCCTCCCCACCATTTGACCCTGTGCAAATCATTCCACCTCCCTGTGTACACATTTCCTCATAAAACCTGCCTTCCGCACACACCCTCAAGTGGAGACAAATAGTGAGAACTCCGCCTACCAAAGCACATCCGCAAACATGGCATCATCACACTTTTAAGATACAAATCTTTTCTAAAAAGTCGCCAGAGACCCATCCGCCTTCAGATGCCTGGGAAAAATGGATCTATGCAAATAACACAACTATAGGTTAAATTTTCCCCCCACAGGTTAAACTTTGATCCCTGGCCTTAGACCACTGGTGGTCTGCAAAGGTTGACAAGGTCACATATGCTAAGTTACATAACTGTGTAAATGTCCCTAAGAAAACAACCACACTTGGGCTCTGAGTAAAAATAATTTATCTAGGGGTTTCCTTGAGGCAAAAAACAACCACAGAAAGAGTAGCACTGCTACCAATAATTCTGGTAAAAGAGAGGTGTGGATACGTGTGTAATGGTAAGCAGTCGTAAATACAAGAGTTAGATCAGGATTTTCATCTTGACAAGCAAAGTCTCAAAAAGTTAAGAATCTGCTGTCGAAATTAGGACAGAATCTGGTATATGCCCATGGCCTAATACATTTGCATCAAAAACCATGACAAATTTGGTAAAACTCTACCATTATCAAATATAACTTTATTAGAATTTAAATGCCAGTATTAAAGATATTCCCTCCCTTTCTGGTCTCCTTCCTGCCCCTATCTCTGCTGCTATATTACGGCCCCCCAAAATTGATAAGTAAACTTCTTAGACCTTTAGAAAAACAGTCTTGCATTTGAGCCAGAACCACTGAATCCTATAAATTCTTGGCAGCACAGCCGCCGAGGTCTTTCTTTTTTTTTTTTTTTTAAATGTTTTATTTATTTATTTCGAGGAGAGAGAGAGAGAGAGAGACAGCATGAGCAGGGGAGGGTCAGAGAGAGAGGGAGTGACAGACTCTGAAACAGGCTCCAGGCTCTGAGCTGGCAGTCCGCACAGAGCCCGACGCGGGGCTCGAACCCACAAACCGCGAGATCATGACCTGAGCGAAAGTCGGACGCTTAACCGACTAAGCCACCCGGGCGCCCCCGCCGAGGTCTTTCTTAATCCCAGCTAAGTGAGCCAACTCACCAACAGCCAGGGAACAGAAACTGCCTTCAGCTTCCTGTAAACCTTGGTCCACACCTAAGATTTTCACCTTAAAAGTCCTTAAACTAAAAACACTACCTAATGGCATCATATTATCACCATCACTGCTACCTGATGTCAGATTTCACAAACCAGGCACAAACAGACATAGAAGAGCCTCAGGCCAAACTTCACACAATCCTCAGGAAGCCGTCTGCTCAGCACATGTGTGCTCTCAGCCCTCCAATCCCGGCCCCCTGCTGGGCCAAGCCCGCGGAAACCCCGCAATCTCCATCCTCTCCCACTACCAGCATTAAAACCGGCCAAACCAGAAAGGGCAAGGGGGCTCTGTCCCCCTTTCACGTCCCCTCGCAGGTGTCTCCACTCCTCCCTGTCAACGCCCTCGGAATTCTCTCCCTCCGGTTCCCAGCGGACAGTTCCAACGACCGCTTGTCCCCACCCCGCGGTCCCCGAACTCGACGAACCTGCCCGCAAGGCCCCGGCCGGAGAACCTCAAGGCCCCCGCCCCCCATCCAGGTGAGGCCCGCTCCCCGCCGCTCGACAAACCCCCGACTGCACGCACTGCCCCATCCGGGTCCCCCTAACCCCCAGAGCCCGGGGACGCCCTCCCCAGCGGGGTCTCCGAGCACGGGGAGCGCCTGCGGGGCGCGCGGGGCCGGCCCCTCCGCCAGGGCCAGGTTCGGGCGCCGAGCACCGACGTGGCCGTGGGAGCGTGCGCGTGGCGGGCCCGGGCCCCCGGCGTCCCCTCCGGACTGGCGGGTGGCGGGGGAAGGAGACCCGACTGGGCGGGGAGCCCCTCACCTCCCTCGGCGTGATCGCAGTTCCGCCCGGCTCCGGCTCCCTCCGCGCGGCCACTCCTCGGCGTCCCGCGCCCGCTCCGAATATATACCCTCATCCGGGGGGACGGGGCGGCGGGGCGGGCCGCGAGCTGGCCCGGGGAGCACGGCCCCGGCCACCCCGCCCCTCTCTCGCAGCGACGAGTGGCTGCAGGCGCCCGGAGGAGCCGCCACCGCCCGCCGGGACACGTCAGCGCCGCCAGCGCTGGCGTTGACGCCGCGCCGAGGGGGCGGGGCCGTCCGGGGGCGGGGCCTCACGCGTCACTCATTCCCCGGCCCAATGGGGACGCCGCTGGGAGTCCGGTCCTCAGGCGGCCTCGCCCCTCGGCGCGCCGCGGGCGGGGAGAGGTGTGCGCAGCGTCAGCAGGGAGGGGCGTGGCCGGAGCCGGGGAGCTGTCGCTGCGGCCCCGCCCTCAGAGTCCTGGCGTCCCCGGCTAGTGGCGCGAGTTAGCGCCGGCGGCTCCTAGTCCACTCCTGGCCCGGCGGTTCGGCCGCACGCCGTTAGCAGAAGCGTATCGCGGAGCTGGGCGGAGAGCGGTGTCATCCAGCAGGTGGTGGATTTCCGACCGCCCGCGCGGAGGGTTGGACCCTGCAGGGCGGGCCTGGGGCGCGCTCCGACCTTGGACTGGCCTTGCTTCGTCTCGGCTTGGCCGGATGCCTGAAGGGCCCCGACTGCCTTTCTGCTTCGCGGCGTTTTAGGTCCCAAGCGCGGGAAGCCAGGCCCGCTTACTTTTTTGCACAAACAGTCACGAAAAGAGAGGAAGTGCAAGCACAGGTATTAATGAGAAGCGCTCCAGGGAGAATGAGCCCAGGCGTCCCTTTTGTGTGACGGTGGACTTAACCTCCCCAGTATTCTACACCAAGCTGTTGGTTGGCCGGGATGACCTTCAGGGCCACTACACGGCCACCGTTTGTAATGGCCTGTTGCGTACAGTCACGAGCCCTGTTGCATACCTGATGTGGACGTGCACGTGCAGTTCGAAAGCTCAGCACTTGACAGTCCTAAAAGCTGCGATTACATTTTGAGCTGCGTTGCACTTTGCCTGATTTTGCAAGAAGTCCAAATGTTGAAATGAAAAAAAAAAAAAAGATTTAACATAGCACCTTACATAAAGAATATCAGGCATTTGAGCATCTTTCTTTTACTTTATCAAGTGCCAGCGCCTTTTCAGTAACTATATCGTTTGCACAATCACCCACCGCATTAAGTAACTGAAGAGAGTAATGCTGGTAGATTCGTATTTAGGAGCTAGAATATTTTCCATTTGTCATGATCCCAGAACGTCATCCATTTATTTGAAAGATGTATAGTGTCGTGGTTAAGAGCAGGGGACCTGAAGACAAGATTCCAGCTTTTTTATTGAGCGTGATCTTTGGCAAGTTCATTAACTCATGCATCAATTTACTCGCCTATAAAATATAAACAATAGAAATGCCCTTAGGGTTGTTGTAAGGATTGAACCAGTGAATACAAGCAAAGAATGTAGACAGAGTAAATGAACACTAATAAACTGCAATGATTGTTATTTGAGTGTTTCCTCTATGTCAGTTGCTAGTTCTAGGTCCTGGATACCTTTGCATACTTCTCACCATTGCATCCTGTCGTTTGGATTCCCAGTACCATAAGGAACGTTACTCTCAAACCCTTCATAACTGAGAAGAACAAATTCACTCCCATTATTAATGTGCCCAGGTTCCACTTAAAGAGACCTAGAAGCCAATGACATAACTGAATATAGATAGCATTGTGACTTTAAATGAAAGGAAGAGAATTTACACAGTTGCTTTCTAAAAATATACTAATTGTCATGCGTCTGGGTGGCTCAGTCCTTTGACCACTGGACTTCGGCTTAGGTCATGATCTCCTGGGTTGTGAGTTCAAACCCCACATCAGGCTCTGTACTGACAGCTCAAATATAAATAAACATTTAAAATCATTAAAAATAAACATTAAAAAATTAAAAATATGCTAATTGTTATGTTACTCTTCCATTGTTACTCCCTGACAAATATAGGAGAGTTTAGAAAAATGCGAACTGGGAGATACAGATTCAAAATCACAGTTCAGGGGTGCCTGGGTGGCTCAGTTGGTTAAACATCCAACTTCAACTGGAGTCATGACCTCCTGGTCGGTGGGCCCCACATCAGGCTCTGTACTGACAGATCAGAGCCCGGAGCCTGCTTCAGATTCTGTGTCTCACTCTCTCACTGCCCCTCCCCTGTTCGCACTCTGTCTCTGTCTCTCTCTCTCTCACTCTCAAAAATAAATATTTAAAATATATATATAAATAAATCACAATTCAACCTCAGAGGCTGTGTGTCAGCTTAACAACTCTTAACCTCAATTTTCTGCTTATAAAATGAGGATAATACCTACTTCACAGGGGTGTAGTGCCAATTAAATGAGAAAGAATCTAAGAGTGGCTGGAATATGACAGGCATTTGATGAATGAATGAATAGAAAGCAAAATCATTATTAAAGAGTCCTTTAAATAGAAAAGGTAGCATTGAGGCCCAGCACAAGTGTTTTCAATGAACAATTGTAAAATCAAATTTTTACTTTTACCCTTTTTGCTCAATTTTTTTCCTAGTCACCATGCATAAGAAGGGCCTTAATCTCATCTTGCCAGATAAGTATCCAAAAACTTCTTACTCTGAAGAGCTATTTCTTTCCTTTAAGGTGTTCTTTGTATACAGCTGACCCTTGAACAAAGAGGTGGTAAGGGGCACCAACATCACAGGGAGCCAAAATCCACATTTGACATTTGACTCCCCAGAAACTTAATTAATTCAAGGTTCAACTGTACATGGTCATTAAGAGACAATGGCACCTAAATTAAAATGTCCAGAAGGGCATATAATAGAAGGTCTTCTGTTTGGGTCTTTTAGGGACAATGGGATTATAGTAGTTTTAATAATCTTTTGGATCCTTTTTGTTTGTTTGTTTTAAATTTCCCCAAATTTCTAAACTTTTTCTAAGTGTTTTTTAAACTTCTAAAGTGAAAATCATTTGATAATTAGAAGCGTATACATTTCTTTTAATTTCAGAAAAGCGGGCATGCTACTTAACAACTAAAAGATCCCACTTGTTTTTTGCACACTTGTGTGGGACATGGGCCCGTCTGTCCACGCTTTCCTGTGTAGTACGACCAAGGACCAGCCACCCAGGTTTTTCAAACAGTGGACTGGTGTCAGTGGGGCGCCTCCAAAGGGGTCCTCCCTTCATCTCTCCAAATGCGAGGGGCTGAGGTAGGTCACTGAACTTCCAGAGGACCCGGATTCCTTCCCAGAAGTACATCCAATCACCAAGAGAGTCTGGCTCAAAGAAAGATTCCGTAAAGTAGGCCTGAGCATTCATGAGATCACTGTTTCCAAGAGACTGACTAGATGGGTGGTGGAGGGATTAGGGCTTTGACTTTCCTATTGACAGCTTCCTATGACATGAGTACTCGGTCCCCCAGGAAATCATCCCGACCGACTTAGCTCACCACGCCTCCCAAGCCCTAACTTTTCTGTAGCACAGGGTGTGTTTCAAAATATGGTGAAATAACAGATACATCCTATTCGATGACACTTTTTTTTTTTTTTTTTTACTGAATGTACAGCCCTTCAAAACCAACTGCAGTCGAGGAAGTACAAAATAACAGGTGGATTGAGCCCCAGGGAAAGTAAACAAGGGAGTGTTGGTGTGCCTAAGTATGGAGACACAACTTTGGGACTCCACATCGAGTAGGTGTGTATGATGTCTGAGAGCGGACTTGACATTCCATTGCCATGGAGTAGCTAGAGATTAGCCATCTGCTGGCTAGAGATTATCCGGGGCACCTCCCTTAATTCACAGATAAGGAAACCAAATCTCCCAAAAGTGAAGTTGTTTCCCTAAGGACTGAATAGAATAAATAGGGGGCGCCTGGGTGGCTCAGTTGGTTAAGCATCCGACTTCGGCTCAGGTCATGATCTTGTGGTTTGTGAGTTCGAGCACCGTATCTGGCTCTGTGCTGACAGTTCCAGATTCTTTGTCTCCCTCTCTCTCTGTCATCCCCAGCTCGCGTTCTGCCTCTGTCTCTCTCTTTCTCTCTCTGTCTCTCAAATAAATAAACATAAAAAAAAGAAGAGAATAAATAGGTAATTAAGAAGTAGAAGCAAGATTAGAAGTCAGCCATCTCTTGCTATGTAACAATATAAACACCTCACTACCATTAGAAGCCCTGGGTCAAATATTTAATGTCTACTTTGGGGAGTCCATTTGCCGGGATCTTTCTGATACACAGTTGTACTATCCCCAGGGGAAATTCCTCAGAAACCTAACCTGGAGTGGCTTCTGACCTACACTGAAACCAGAGCCATAACATATTTTGTTCCTAATCTGCCCCACACACACACACCGCCTTCACCTATGGCTTGATGACGTTTAACACCACGGTTTGTCAGATGTAAATGATTTTTCATAATGTGGCTTCTCGGCCCTACTGGTGAGTGCAGCATGTTTGGATTTACTGTGCATTTTGTCTCTCGGGCTTCTGAACTCACCATGCAGGACACACACAAGGTCCATCACAAGCTATTAGTGCTGGAGATACATCCTATCACCTATTCCTTCTTTAGGAATCTACATTGGATGAAATTTGCTTTATATTTCCCAGGTAAATAAGGAAAAGATAAAAGTGGGACGTCGCCTCCAAGAAATCTCAGGCACAGCAACAGTCTCTCCACATTTTTTTGGTCCCAGGCTCCACAACTCCATTTGGCCTGCGTGACTTTATGTTAATAGAAGACCCTACAGCTCAATGAAAGTCTCTGACAGCGCCAAATGGCTTGGCCTAGAAATGGAGTTACAAAAATATAGACTCAAAACTTACATAAGGCAGGAGGCGCCTGGGTGCCTCAGTCAGTTGAGCGTCCAACTTCGGCTCAGGTCAAGATCTCATAGTCTGTGAATTCAAGCCCCACGTCAGGCTCTGTGCTGACAGCTCAGAACATGAAACCTGCTTCAAGTTCTATCTCTCTCTCTGCCCCTCCCCCACTCGTGCTCACTCTCTCTCTCTCTCAAAAATAAATAAACATTTAAAAACAGTTTTAAAAAACTTACTTGGGTTCTCTGAGCTGCTGGGTAATTATCTCCTGTGTCATTGACTCATTGACTTTGTTTTTGACTCAACATAATAGAGAAGAGTATGGATTTGGAAGACAGAGAGCACGAGTTTGAGTCCTGGCTCTGCAGTTACTTAGCTGAAAGGCCTTAGAGCAGTTCATTGATGTTGCTGTCTGGTCTCTTCCCATCTGTATAATGGGCGTAATAGTTGGACCTACCTACTAGGGTTGCTGTGGGGATTAATATTTTTTTAGAGTGCTTAGAATAGTTTCTCAGAATAAAAACTCTTAAGTTTAAAAAAAAATACTATTTCCTGGGGTGCCTGGGTAGCTCGGTCAGTTAAGCATCTGACTCTTGATTTCATCTTGGGTCATGATCTCACAGTCATGAGATAGAGCCCCACATCAGGTTTCATGATGGGCTTGGAACCTGCTTGGTATTCTCTCTCCCTGTATCTCTCTGCCATTCTGCCCCTCCCAGCTCACACTTCTCTCAAAATAAATAAATACATAAATACTATTTCCTAAGTTTGGCTTATTGAGTATCAGGTATTGGGAATTGAATGGTGTGGCAGACAGACTCTAAGGTGACACCCATGATTCCTGCCTCCTAGATTGTACAATCCCTTCCCCTTGAGCATGGGAAGGACCTGTGACCTGCTTCTAACTAAGAAGAAGGTGATGGAGGGGCGCCTGGGTGGCTCAGTCGGTTAAGCATCCAACTTTCGCTTAGGTCATGATCTCGCGGTTCGTGAGTTTGAGCCCCGCGTCGGGCTCTGTGCTGACTGCCAGCTCAGAGCCTGGAGCCTGTTTCAGTCTGTGACTCCCTCTCTCTCTGACCCTCCCCTGCTCACGCTCTCTCTCTCTCTCTCTCTCCTAGAAATAAATAAAACATTTAAAAAAAAAAGAAATGGGTAAATAAAAAAAAAAGGAGAAGGTGATGGACATCACTCCCATGAGTACATTATGCTATATGACAAAATAATGGGTCCCATAATTGGGTTACATTAAGACTTCTTGCTAGAGGACTCACTTTCACTCTTTGGCTGGGCCTTAAAGAAACAAAATGTCAGGAAGGAAACTGCCTACAGAGAGGTCCGTGTGGCAGGGAACTTCTAGGAGCTGACAGTGGCCTTGAACCAGCAAAAATAGAAGCAACCAAACAAACCCCCTGGAGTCTGCAGTCCCACAAGGAAATAAGTTCTGCCAGCGAGCTGAGTGTTGGAAGGGAATTCCATTCCAATCCAGCCTCCAGATGAGAATGCAGCCCAAGCTGATACCTTGACTGCAGTCCTGTGAGATCTGGATGCAGAAAACCCATCTGAGCTTCAGCTGATACTTTGACTACAGCCTTTTGAGAGACCCTGAACCAGAAGCTGAATAGGCTGGAGAAAAACACACAACCTCTCTGACTGGTCTCACTTTAAATTCATAACCACTATGCCAATACTGGATACTCTCTGCCCTTGTCCACTCGTGTTGCCTTTCTTCTAGGTGACTATTTCACACACTTGTCTCTCCGAACTCTCTGAGAACCTTGTCCCCCATATTGGCTCTCAGCCGATATCCTTGCTTCTCCTTGTTGAGAAAACAGAGAACTTGAACAAGCTCCTGCAACCCCGTCCACTCATCTCCCTCCATCTATACCCATATTAGTATTTTATCTCCAAGTATTTGGAATAAATGTCTGTGGTCCTCCTACCTTCAAGCCACAGCACATCTCCCGCCAGCCCAAGGATATCACTCCAGGACACCGCTTGCTGCCAGGTATCTCAAAATTAATGTGTGTAACTGAACCCCTCATCTATTCTTATTATTCCTACACTACTCCCCTCCACCACCCTCCCCCCCAAAAAATGATTTCTTTCAATCTTCCTTACCTCTATAGTAATTCCATGGTCATGGTTGCTTAGGCCAAAACCCTGAGGCTCGTCCTTGGCGCCTTCTCTCGTCGCAGATCCAATCCACATAGATCCCAGGGGCTCTGGCTCCATCTTCAGCACGGACGCAGAATCCCCCCCCCTCCCCCCCACTCGCCCCATCACTTTCTCCCGTGCTAGTCCAGTCAGCATCATGGCCGACCTGGATCACGGCAGTAGCTGCCTCCCGGCAGCCCTCTTTGCTTCCACCCTTGCCTCTCTTCAGGCCATTCTCAAAGGAGCAGCCAGAATGATCTCTGGAGTTCTATCTCTCCTCTGCTCAAAGCCTTCTCCTGGCTTCCCATGTCATTTGGAATAAAATGCAAAATGGTCAAACTCACAAAGTCTGACAGGGTCTCCCCTCCACACACTGTTCTCTGGAACTTTCCCCTTTCGGTTCTCCATATCCTGCCCAGGTTACCCAGACTCCAGTCACACTGGAGCTTAGAATCGATCGGTCCTGAGAGCGGTGGGAAGCTCCTGATGTGTTCTCTAGGCCATGCTTCCATCTTCTCTGCCTACTGTGTGGGGCAAGGGACAGATGTCACGGGCCGGCACATCAGCCTCTTATGTTACACGGTGGCTGTGATGAGCCTTGCTGACCCCCAGCAAGGGCACAAAGGACCCCTTTGCAGAGCTGGTATTGCTTGGGACTCCTTTCTTATTTTCCTTTTTGTGAAAAAAAAAAAATAATAAAAGCAGAAAATTAAAATACTAGAAATTTTTAGTATTTTTGAAGTTTTTCTTTAAAAATTTTTTTTAATGTTTATGTATTTTTGAGAGAGAGGGAGAGCACAAGTGAGGGAGGGCCAGAGAAGAGAGAGGGAGACACAGAATCTGAAACAGGCTCCAGGCTCTGAGCCGTCAGCACAGAGCCCGACGCAGGTTTCAACTCAGAAACTGCGAGATCACGACCTAGGGCAAAGTCAGATGCTCAACCGACTGAGCCACCCAGGCGCCCCTGGAAGTTTTTTCTTAATTTTATTACTCAAGTATTACAAACATTAAAGTTCAGGATGTATAAAAGAGATAAGGAAGGAGGGGAGAGAGGAAAATCAGGAGGGAGGGGAGAAGTGGAAGGGAGCTGACAGAGAGGAAGGAAGGAAGACAAGGCAGAAAGAAAAGGAAAAGAAAATTGCCCCAAGGGACTGCCACACAAAACAGTTCCTATCCACAATTATGGTTCTTTTTTTTAATGTTTATTTTTAAGAAAGGGAGACAGAGTGTCAGCGGGGGAGGGGCAGAGAGAGAGGGAGACACAGAATCCAAAGCAGGCCCCAGGCTCCGAGCTATCAGCACAGAGCCCCATGCGGGGCTTGAACTCACAAACTATGAGATCATGACCTGAGCTGAAGTCGAACACTTAACCAACTGAGCCACCCAGGCGCCCCACAATGATGGTTCTTAGTACTATTAATTAACTAATTAATTATTTAGCGTGCATCAGCTGGGGAGGGACAGAGAGACAGGGAGAGGCCCAAGCAGGCTCGGTGCTGTCAGCGCAGAGCGCCGCTCAGGGCTCGATCCCACAAACTGTGAGATCATGAGTCGGTTACCAGCTGAGCCTCCCAGGCGCCCCAGGTTTTCAGTACTTTTTATTTTATTTTTTATTTTTTATTTTTAAATGTTTTATTTATTTCTAGGAGAGAGAGAGAGACAGCGTGAGCAGGGGAGGGTCAGAGAGAGAGGGAGATACAGACTCTGAAACAGGCTCCAGGCTCTGAGCTGGCAGTCAGCACAGAGCCTGATGCGGGGCTTGAACCCAGGAACCGCGAGATCATGACCTAAGCGAAAGTCAGACGCTTACCCGACTAAGCCACCCAGGCGCCCCAGGTTTTCAATACTTTTTAAAGTACCCTCCCACCCCACCCTGCCCAGGAGACTGGGAGGGGCATTCTTCTCAGAAAAGCCAAATTTCATGTATCACACCCCGCCTTGCTGAGCTCACCCCCAAGTTCTAGAACAGACATCGGGAGTTTGCTTACAAACCCATGACTTTTCTGGCATTTCACTGGAGTAACTTCTGACTAAGCGTGTCCTGACCATGAGGCTGCGGTCACAAGAGATTCTGGTTCTTCTCTTGATGGGAAAAGAGTAAATAAAGTTGTGCTGTATTTTCCGCAGTTATAATGAATAAGTGATAAAATATAAACAGGATGCCCAGGAATAGGATAAATCCTTTCCACTCTTCCACTCGCAAAAATCCATCATTAAATTACATCATGATACAATTCTACTGATATCCGTGTGTTTTCATTTTTAAGTTTGTTTTATTTATTTTGAGCGCAGTCACGAGTGGGGGAGGAGCAGAGAGAATCCCAATAGGCTCTGCACTGTCAGCACAGAGCCTGACACAGGGCTCACACCCACAAATCATGAGATCATGACCTGAGCTGAAATCAAGAGTCAGAAGCTCAACCGACTGAGCCACCCAGGCAACCTCCGTTGGTGTTTTTTAAAGATTGGTGTGTCCTTTTATTTATGTGTTGCTGAGTAGACTATCCTATTAATATTAGGTTTTATGGGGTTCTATTATCACTCTTATTTTTTTTTTAAGTTGTGATATTTTGTTTGGAGGTCACTTTTTGTTTTTTAATTTTTTTTAAATTTTTTTGACAGAGAGAGACAGAGTGTGAGTGGGGGAGGGGCTGAGCGAGAGAGAGACACAGAATCCAAAGCAGGCTCCAGGCTCTGAGCTGTCAGCACAGAGCGCGACGTGGGGGGTCAAACCCAGGAACCACAAGATCATGACTTGAGCCGAAGTCGGATGCTTAATCGACTGAGCCACCCAGGCGCCCCTGGAGGTCACATTTTATTAAATAACTGTTTAAAGGCTGTTAATTACTGTTAGTCACAAAAGAGAGTTTTTGGCCACAATTTAGTACACAGAAATAGTAATTTTCTAAAAAGTAATTTAGGAAAATCAAAATATAAATGGAACTTTGCAAATGCCAGTTGGTGACTCACATGGTAATAGCTATTTCCATTGTTTTTAGGATGAAGAAAGCACACATCAAATTAACACACAATGTAAAAATATTTCCAATTATGCACTTGAAAGTTTTCTGACCACAAAAATTAAGAACATTTTCTGATAATTATTTTGGCCATTTTTTCCCATCACTCGTTTCCTTCACAATCCAATAAAAGCATCTATGAACTATGTGCTAAGCATGATTTACTATTATAAGATGGTCAGATTTTTAGGGGTACCTGGGTGGCTCAGTCGGTTGAGCAGCTGACTTTGGCTCAGGTCATGATCCCACAGTTCATGAGTTTGAGCCCCACAAAGGATTCTGTGCTGACAGCTCAGAACCTAGGACTTGCTTCAGATTCTGTGTCTCCCTCTCTCTCTGCCCCTCCCCTGCTCGCACTGCGTCTCTCTCTCAAAAATAAACATAAAAAAAAGATTGGCAGATTTTCAGAATTTCAATTTTCATAATATTCTTTTTTTTTTTAATGTTTTATTTATTTCTCGGGGAGAGAGAGAGAGAGACAGCATGAGCAGGGGAGGGTCAGAGAGAGAGGGAATCACAGACTGAAACAGGCTCCAGGCTCTGAGCTGGCAGTCAGCACAGAGCCCCACGCGGGGCTCGAACCCACGAACCACGAGATCATGACCGAAGCGAAAGTCGGACGCTTAACCGACTAAGCCACCCAGGCGCCCCTAAGTGTGCAACTCTTGATTTCAGCTCAGGTCATGATCTCTCAGTTCACGAAACTGAGCCCCGCATCAGGCTCCGTTCTGAGCACGTAACCTGCTTGGGATTCTGTCTGCCCCGCCCCCCTGTTCACGCTCTCTCACAAAATAAATAAACTTACCAAAAAAAAAGAAAACCCCATCAATTCCAGGTAGGCTGTACATCTAAATGTGAGTGGTAAAACAATGAGGCTTCCAGAAAATAATACAGAGCACCTCTATGACCTTCAAATCGGCATAAAAAAAACCACCAATAAACTTAGGAC
>NW_024080908.1:831636-892178 GCF_003009895.1 Hyaena hyaena | reverse complement strand
CAGCACAGAGCGCGACGTGGGGGGTCAAACCCAGGAACCACAAGATCATGACTTGAGCCGAAGTCGGATGCTTAATCGACTGAGCCACCCAGGCGCCCCTGGAGGTCACATTTTATTAAATAACTGTTTAAAGGCTGTTAATTACTGTTAGTCACAAAAGAGAGTTTTTGGCCACAATTTAGTACACAGAAATAGTAATTTTCTAAAAAGTAATTTAGGAAAATCAAAATATAAATGGAACTTTGCAAATGCCAGTTGGTGACTCACATGGTAATAGCTATTTCCATTGTTTTTAGGATGAAGAAAGCACACATCAAATTAACACACAATGTAAAAATATTTCCAATTATGCACTTGAAAGTTTTCTGACCACAAAAATTAAGAACATTTTCTGATAATTATTTTGGCCATTTTTTCCCATCACTCGTTTCCTTCACAATCCAATAAAAGCATCTATGAACTATGTGCTAAGCATGATTTACTATTATAAGATGGTCAGATTTTTAGGGGTACCTGGGTGGCTCAGTCGGTTGAGCAGCTGACTTTGGCTCAGGTCATGATCCCACAGTTCATGAGTTTGAGCCCCACAAAGGATTCTGTGCTGACAGCTCAGAACCTAGGACTTGCTTCAGATTCTGTGTCTCCCTCTCTCTCTGCCCCTCCCCTGCTCGCACTGCGTCTCTCTCTCAAAAATAAACATAAAAAAAAGATTGGCAGATTTTCAGAATTTCAATTTTCATAATATTCTTTTTTTTTTTAATGTTTTATTTATTTCTCGGGGAGAGAGAGAGAGAGACAGCATGAGCAGGGGAGGGTCAGAGAGAGAGGGAATCACAGACTGAAACAGGCTCCAGGCTCTGAGCTGGCAGTCAGCACAGAGCCCGACGCGGGGCTCGAACCCACGAACCGCGAGATCATGACCTAAGCGAAAGTCGGACGCTTAACTGACTAAGCGACTCAGGCGCCCCAGAATTTCAATTTTCAATAAATGGACTTGACATTTGCTATGCACAGCAAAGGATATTTTGGACAAATTTTGTCCAAAATTTGCTTATAGTGTATGCAAATCTTTTAGTAATTTATAAACTAAACTATAGATAAATTTCCATTATTTCTTAGGTGCTTAGAAACGTTAAGTGACTTTTTCCTGTGCATTCTCCCACCTGACGTCACCTCCTTACAGCCTGAAGTACGTCTTTACTATTTCTTGAAGCAAGCCTGCTAGCAATGACTTCTATAAGATTTTTTTAAAATCAGGGAATAGCTTTATTTTTCTATATGTTTCTTTATTTTTGAAAGAGAGCATGAGCACAAGGGAAGGGGCAGAGAGAGCTGGGGAGAGAGAGAGAATTCCAAGCAGGCTCTGCACCGCCAGGACCAGCGTAGGGTCCGTTTCAGGGCTAGAACCCAAGAGTTGTGAGATCGAGACCTGAGGAGAAACCAAGAGGTGGACGTTCAACCCACTGAGCCAGCCAGGCGCCCCTGTCTGGGAATATTTTTAACGTGCCTTCATTTTATGAGGTACAACTCTGCCGCGTAAGAAGGCTACGCATTTATTTCTGAGCAAATTTGCTGATTGTATGGATAATGCCATTGGAGGTGGGTTTCTCACTTTCCACCCAAAATGAAGCAGCTCCCTCCAGCACTGAGGCTTTGACGGCCTACTCCGCCTCAGTCACTGCCGAGTCAGGGGGGTTGGGAGGAGGAGCACCCCCCTCCAAGAGCACCGCAGAGGCGTACGGGAGCACCCCTCCCCCCAGAACACCGCAGATGAGTACAGGATCCCCCCCTCACACACACACGGAAGGACACTGCGTATGTGTACGAGAAGAACCGCCCCCCCACAGCACCGCAGAGGCGTACGGGAGCACCCCCGGGAGCACCCCCGGGAGCACCCCCCGGAGCGCCGCAGAGGCGTACGGGAGCACCCCCCCAGAGCACTGCAGAGGCGTACGGGGGCACACCCCCACGGGTACGGTGAGGGGTATAGGGGCGCCCCCCCGTGCGCCGTAGAGGCGTACGGGAGCACCCCCCCAGAGCACCGCAGAGGCGTACGGGAGCACCCCCCCAGAGCACCGCAGAGGCGTACGGGAGCACCCCCCCAGAGCACCGCAGAGGCGTACGGGAGCACCCCCCCAGAGCACCGCAGAGGCGTACGGGAGCACCCCCCCAGAGCACCGCAGAGGCGTACGGGAGCACCCCCCCAGAGCACCGCAGAGGCGTACGGGAGCACCCCCCCAGAGCACCGCAGAGGCGTACGGGAGCACCCCCCCAGAGCACCGCAGAGGCGTACGGGAGCACCCCCCCAGAGCACCGCAGAGGCGTACGGGAGCACCCCCCCAGAGCACCGCAGAGGCGTACGGGAGCACCCCCCCAGAGCACCGCAGAGGCGTACGGGAGCACCCCCCCAGAGCACCGCAGAGGCGTACGGGAGCACCCCCCCAGAGCACCGCAGAGGCGTACGGGAGCACCCCCCCAGAGCACCGCAGAGGCGTACGGGAGCACCCCCCCAGAGCACCGCAGAGGCGTACGGGAGCACCCCCCCAGAGCACCGCAGAGGCGTACGGGAGCACCCCCCCAGAGCACCGCAGAGGCGTACGGGAGCACCCCCCCAGAGCACCACAGAGGCGTAAGGGAGCACCCCCCCAGAGCACCGCAGAGGCGTACGGGAGCACCCCCCACAAGAACACCGCAGACGTACTGCATGTGTGGAACCTCAGCAGAGACTCGGAAATAAATGCTTCTTAATTTGTTTTTGTCTTTGCTCTTTTCCCAGAGCCCTGAAATAATTGTTTTTCAAAATTATCGTCTAGTTTTAAAGTTGTTTTTGGGGGGAGAGGATTTGCTGCCCCAAGTGCTGCTCTCTGAATAATACAGAATAGAGTCTCAAAGGGCTTAACTCTTAGAACAATCACCGATTAATAAATTGGCTGCTCAGGGCAGCAGTGGTGCCGCTCCCTTCCTATCAAGGAAGCTTATTGCTCGAGACGGTCTCATTTTCACTTGGTTTTTCCTGCTGGAAGCAGCCAGTTCCTTTTCTATCTGAGATGACAGGGGGCTTACGTTTAGGGAGCAAATACCCAGTTACCAGCATTGCACATTCTCACATGTACAATTTCTCTTTAAAATAATGATTTTAAGCTTTTTATAACATACAGATGCAATATGGGCTTGTTTTTATTTTACTGTTTATTTATTTATTTATTTGGAGAGAGAGTGCGTGTGAGCAGGTTAGGGGCAGAGAGAGGGAGAGAAAGAGAGTCCCAAATAGCCTTCTACTCTGCAGCACAGAGCCTGACATGGGGCTCGATCCCACAAACTGTGGGATCATGACCAGAGCCTAAATGAAGAGGTGGGTGCTTAACCAACTGAGCCATCCAGGCACGCCAGTATGTACTTGTGTTTTTCTTTTTACATTTTGTTTAATGCTTATTATTTATTTTTTGAGAGAGAGAGAGAGAGAGTGAGAGACAGAAAACAAGCAGGAGAGGGGCCGAGAGAGAGGGAGACAACACAGAATCTGAAGCAGCTCTAGGCTCTGAGCTGTCAGCACAGAGCCCGACGTGGGTCTCAAACCCACAAATCATGAGATCATGGCCTGAGCCAAAGTCAGAAGCTTAACCGACTGAGCCCCCCAGGCGCCCCTCCTTGGTAAGAATTCTTTCTTGTTCAGGATTCATACCTAGGATCATAATTATCCCATCTAAAATATGTATATTTAAATTTGGTGGCACTTCTATTACAAACAATGTCTTTGGATGGGAAATATTGAAAAGGGAAAGATAACTTTCACTTATCATCCAAATTCCCTGGACTAGAAAGCATGGGGTTCCGTGAGCCAGCACGCTCAGGCTGGATGTGGGGCTGGGTTGTAACTCAGCATAACCATTCCAGCACATCCTCTTCTACGGATGGCCTTAGAGCATCCGTCGGGTTGTTAAGTTACCGGACTTACCCTTTACTGAGAACCTTATTTTTCCATAAAAAGGCTGCGGTTTCCACTTGCTGTGGAACTCGAGAAGGGCTGAACGCCAAGAGGTGCAGGAATGATGAGGGGCCCGTGAAATCAGGCCACCATGACCTTGAGATGCGTTACAGTTGGATCCAACTCATGTCTGTCAATACCAGCCTCTTGCTTTCCCTTGGAAACTAGAAAATTAATTTCCCAGATCATATTCTTGGACCTCAGAGAAATAGCATGAGTAATGAGCAAGTGTGAATTTTATCAAAGAAATGTAGTTGATCTACGGGGCACATGCAGGAAAGTATTCAGTTTTGTTGAAGCCAGTTGTGAAAAGTACAATTAACGAGAGACTTAGGGCTTGAAATTCAGGTCACACTGGGGATAGACTGAATGAGGCCACAGAATTTTACTCTTGACATATTAAACAAACAGCTTCAGAACGAACTGGCCCCCACAGGCCCGCACCTACATCAAAAGAAAAATACTTTGTCAATTAATCATCAGCCGATGTACTGAGTTTCTCATCCTGAAGTAATAACCCCCTTTCCCCTTTTCACAGAGCTGTAAGCTATATGCAAAATGAAGCGTTCATTATCTTGGAAGGAAAAGGTATTATTAAAATCCCAAGCCAGGGGCGCCTGGGTGGCTTAGTCGGTTAAGCATCCGACTTTCGCTTAGGTCATGATCTCGCGGTTTGTGGGTTCGAGACCCGCGTCGGGCTCTGTGCTGACTGCCAGCTCGGAGCCTGGAGCCTGTTTCAGTCTGTGACTCCCTCTCTCTCTGACCCTTCGCTGCTCACGCTGTCTCTCTCTCTCTCCTAGAAATAAATAAAACATAAAAAAAATTTTTTTTAAATAAAAAATAAAATAAAATCCCAAACCAAAATCTCGTCCAAATCCACAGTTAAACCTGACAGTGACATCGTATTCATGAGGTTACATTAATATACAGTAATTTTTATTTGAAATAAAAATTTGACGGTTGCAATATTTATTTTTTGCCCCCAACATCAAAGAGTCAACGATATATCATTTATATTTAATTACTCTTTGGCAGGGTTGAGAGCTTAATGAGAGGAATGAAAACAGTGAAAACAGGGCGAATGAAGCAAAGAGATTTCATCACCATGTTTCTGGATCCATTGTGGTTGACACATTTTGCACAGCTGCAAATAGCAATGGGCTTTGCGACTGTAAGTTTGTTAGAAATGAAAAGTATGGGGGCGCCTGGGAGGCTCAGTTGGCTAAACGACTTTCGATTTTGGCTCAGGTCACAATCTCACAGTTGGTGGGATCGAGCCCCACGTCAGGCTTCTCGATGGCAGCATGGATCCTGCTTGGGATTCTCTCTCCCTCTCTCTCTGCCCCTCCTCTGCTTTATCTCTCTCTCTCAAAAATAAACATTTTTTTTTAATATTTTTTTTTCTAGGAGAGAGAGAGAGACAGCGTGAGCAGGGGAGGGTCAGAGAGAGGGAGTCACAGACTGAAACAGGCTCCAGGCTCTGAGCTGGCAGTCAGCACAGAGCCTGACGCGGGGCTCGAACCCACAAACCGTGAGATCATGACCTAAGCGAAAGTCGGACGCTTAACCGACTAAGCCACCCAGGCGCCCCTCAAAAATAAACATTTAAAGAAAGAAAGGGAAAGTATGGATTTGCCAAAACGCCATGCTCTTTGGGATTTTCCTTACATCAAATGTGGTCATGATGAGCTGTGTGGCCAAACCAATAGGGTCAGACAGAGCTAGCGTAGCGGGGAAAACGCTCTGAAAAGATCAGCCTGCAGCCAGACGGGATCAGAGTAACTCGGGGGACGATGAGAATGAGGCAAAGGGGAAGGAAACCCCACCTTGCCGTGCTGTCCCACGTGATCTGGCACATTCGGTCAGTGCGGTGTCATGGTGTGAATGCAATTATTATCTCTCACAAATGAGACCAAGGCTTGCAGACTTTAAGCAATTGTGACGGGGTCTCTCCTTCAAAATTACAGCCAAGTCATAGGGTCCCTTTAGCACTCTTACTTTCTTCACTTCCCACTCACTTCCTCAGTTCTGTCTGCCTCTCTCTCACACACATACACACACACACGTTTGGCATCTGTCATTTCTTTCACTCGAGTAACTTGGTCTTTGTAAGTAGGTAAGTGGCCCTAATGCCCCTGTCCAACAAGGTATTGGGGGGAAAATAACATTTAAAAGAACAGGCATTCAAATGGAAAAGAACCTTCTGTTCCTTCCTTAATCCTTGACCATCTACATCCATTCGTGATGCCAACCACTCTTGCACATTCGCCAGCCCTTGGCAGATCTTCCCTATTGCCTAAGGATTAGCCACTTAGCTGACTCCCTGGCTTCTCCTTTGGGGAGGAAGAAGAAAATAGTTGTGTCATGTGCATGAACAGATACCTGAATAAGTTGTTGGAAGCCATTTTGAGGAGCCGAATTCCAATTACCAAAACCATAGGCATGACCCTCAAAACACCACGTTGGAACAGCCTCCGTCAGGGACCACAGCTCCATGTTACCCACCGTCAAAGCACCAACGTTCTTTTTCTTGGCTATAATCTGAGGGGTACGCAGCAATGACAAGACAGTTTTGTTGGGTTTTTAACGTTTTTAAGTTTATTTATTTGTTCTGAGAGAGACAGAGAGAGCGAGCAGGGGAGGGACAGAGAGAGAGGGAGAGAGAGGATCCCAAGCAGGCTCACCACTGTCAGTGCGGAGCCCAATGCAGGGCTCAAACTCATGAACTACGAGATCATGACCTGAGCCGACACCAAGAGTCAGACGCCCAACTGACTGAGCCCCCCGGGTGCCCCAAGATGGTGTTGTACCCCAAGCTGGGAGCCACCTCTGATTCCCAGTGTTGCGGGGGACCGCTGAGTCCCCACGCCAGGTGCTCTATGCAGAAGGCTCTCCTTTAGTCTCTTCTTGCTGTTGCTCACACCCCCTCCTCATGTCCAGAGGAGCAGCAGTGGACTGACTGCTAAGTCTGGGAATGGGAACGGGGCAGGCATAACTTTGGTCCAGCAGGTGTGAGCCGTGGGGTAAGCTTAGAGGTAAGTGCCCCGTGCCTGCAGGGGGAGGCTTCCCCTGTGTTAGGTCTGTCGAAGTCTCTGGTGCAACCTCAGGAAGCTTGCTGTGGCCACGGACCTAACCTATGCTCTCTGGTGGCCATTTGATCTCCACTGGCCTGATGACTTCATACCAGTAAACTCAAGACTCGGATCAGAAGGGAGGGGGTAGCTCTATTTTTTTTTTTTTTAGCTCCCTCATCCCCTGGCAGAAATAATTATAGAATTCTTATTATAACGTATGTCCTTTTATCTATAAGATAAATAAGATGCAGTCACAGCTCTTAAAGGCCTCACAGCAGGAACGGGAAGAAACAGAGAGACGTTATTTAATGTGAAGAAATTCTAACAGAGGTGGAGTGCCAGAGTCGACGGGGCATGAATGAAGGAGGGGTTGACTCAGCCTGGTAACCTCCAGGTTACAAAGATAGCGGTGGGCGGGCTGATTCTGAAAGGATGAGTGGCTGTTGGCTCAGCAGTGATGCAAAAACAGGGAGCACTCTCAGTGGGTACTGGAGCACACGATCTCACACCCAGGGCAGAGCTGGGGGGAGTGGGCAGGGCATATGGATAAGACGTTGGCAAACATGGGAAGCAACTTGGAATGCATGTTAAAAACATGGACAACCCGGGCGCCTGGGGGGGCTCAGTCGGTTAAGTGTCCAACTCTTGGTTTCGGCTCAGGTCATGACCTCTAGGTTCTCGAGTTCGAGCCCCACATCAGGCTCCATGCTGACAGTGCAGAACCTGCTTGGGAATTTCTCTCTCTCTCTTTCTCTCTCTCTGCCCTTCCCCTGCTCATGCTCTCTCTTTCTCAAAAATAAATAAGTTTAAACACACACACACACACACACACACACACGACCATGGGTACCTGGGTGGCTCAGTCGGTTAAGCATCTGACTCTTGATTTTGGTTCAGGTCATGCTCTCACGGTCGTGAGATCAAGTCTCATCAGGCTCTGCACTAGGAATGGAGCCTGCTTAAGATTCTTTCCCTCTCTCCTTCTCTCTCTCTCTCTCTCTCTCTCTCTGCCCTTACCTTGCTCATGCATGTGGTCTCTCTCTCTATAAAAAGACCAAACCAAACCAAACCACAGATGACCAAGCTCTACCATCCATTTACAAATCCAGAAGGAGTAACCCAGGAATGTGTGTTTTTAATCAGCACCCCAGGTAATTTTTTGATCAGGAAGTCTGGAATCCCTGCCTACATCTGAGGAGCCACAAAAGAGCTTCAAGAGATGGAGGGATCTGATCAGAACTGTCAACTCTGTTGGCTTGAGGGGGCTTGAAGGCAGGAAGTTCTCTGTAGTAGTTTAAACAAGAGACTGTGAGGGGCCGAAACATGCTGCTGACAATGGGTATGAAGTTCAACGACAAAGTTTAAGAGATATTTAAGGTGTCTGGGGCGCCTGGGTGGCTCGGTCAGTTAAGCATGGGACTCCTCATTTCAGCTCAGGTCACGATCTCAGTTGGTGGGATCGAGCCCCATGTCAGGCTCTGCACTGACAACATGAAGCCTGCTTGGGATTCTCTCTTCCTCTCTATCTGCCCCTCCCCCACTCACACTCCGTCTCAAAATAAATAAACTTAAAACATTTTTCAAAGATATTTAAGGTGTTACAGGGGCAGGACCTCACTGACTGCATATTGATAGTGAGGGAGAAACAGAGATTGCCTACGTTTCTGATGCAGGTCGCTATGTGAATGGGCTGTTCCCAGGAGAGACTACCGTCGACCTAAGTTTTGAGTTAGGTATCTCCCTAGCGAAGGAGCGACTGTCTCCTCTGTAAGCACTGGCCCCTTACCAAAGAAAGGGTCCGTAATAGTCTTTGTAGAGTGTAGTTCACTATCTGGTCATATCTTCTTCTTTTTTTTTTTTTTTTTTTATTTCTAGGAGAGAGAGAGAGACAGCCTGAGCAGGGGAGGGTCAGAGAGAGAGGGAGTCACAGACTGAAACAGGCTCCAGGCTCTGAGCCGGCAGTCAGCACAGAGCCCGACGCGGGGCTCGAACCCACGAACCGCGAGATCATGACCTAAGCGAAAGTTGGACGCTTAACCGACTAAGCCACCCAGGCGCCCCATATCTTCTTGATCTAGAATGGACTCTTAAAAACCTTGTGCCAGTCTTCTGGTAACTTGTAACTGGACTTACAGAAAGCCAGAGTTTTTAAGTGTGGCTGGAATTTTAACTGCGGGTGGGCGGGCAGCCACATTCCATCAGTGGATAGAGAAGCAGAGGAAGGACAACAGTATAGTAATGGCACCAGCAGGAAGGGGAGGGGGAGGCGCAGAATAAGGCAGGCACAGCCTCAAAACAGCAGAGAGGAAGAAACGAATCAGAGCGCGCCCTGGCTCCTTCCCAGTTTCTGGTTCCTATGGCCTGCGTGAGATATGACTACGTCGTGACCCTTGTGTTCCATAAACTCAACCGTGGCCTTAAATAAATGCTTTTGGGTTTTGTTCTATTACCTCAGCTACTCTACTACTTTGTTATTTGTAATACAGACATAAAGACAGCATATTGGGTTTGGGTCCAATCGAGATTTTAGGGATCCACAAGTCATTCGAATGGAATCATCTAGTAAGATGTTTAACATGTCAGTCGTGGGATGAAATAAATACTTGCCTGTGTTCGGCATAAAAGTTGGAGCTGAAATGAGAAGGGCTGTGGTCACCTAGATAGAGCATGAGGAAGAGATAAAAAACAAAAGCTATTTAGACGCTACAATGATTGTAGAGGAAAGTTAAAGGCTTGTTATTTCTGAAGGAGTAAGAAATGGCCCTTTGGCTGTTGTGGCTAAAACCAGAATTTTCCCTAGCTCTTAGAATTACTGAGTATGATTCAGGTCTATAAACATTACGATTAATCTAATAATACTAGAAGTAATGAGTAACGACAGATATTATTAGAGAGGAAGCTCCACGTTCAAGGTGATAGACTCGTATTATTCCAGATGAGCAACAGCCACACTCATGCCTCCCATTTCCTGTTGGGGAAAACCAACCACGAGCGGACAACTCTGATGACCCCACCAGCGACTTCCCAGAAGGCAGACATGCAGCCGACTTTGCTGAAGAAACTGGGAATGACTTCTTAGTTTAACTACAAATGGGGACCAGAACGCCTCGTTGAGTCAAAAACATTACCGCACCTCATAAATCAGCAGTGGCTCTGGGGTTTTGTCCGGGATCACTTCCAACCATGTGTTACACATTAGTGGTCATGGAACTCTGTGTACTGAAAGTTTATTTTGTTATTAACGATCATGAGGACATTTGTCAATTATGATGGTTCGCTGGATCCTACTTTCTCCTTCCCTTTCCTCTTAAAGTCACACATCCCAATTAAAATATCTTTTTGGAAGTTTGGGCCCTGAAACATATACCATTTCTTGCCCCAAGATCCAAACTTAGTGACACAGTAAAACGACAGGAAGGGGACGCCCAGGTGGCTCAGCTGGTTAAGCATCCTACTCTTCATTTCATCTCAGGTCATGATCTCATGGTTCATGGGTTGGAGCCCCTGCTTAAAATTCTCTCTCCCTCTCTCTCTCTGCCCCTACCCCACTTGTGCTCTCTCTCTTTCAAAATAAACTTTAAAAGATTTTTAATCTTAAAAATAAAATACAGAAAAAAACATACTGTTTTCCACATTTTCTTTGAGCAAGGAACTTCTATGAAAAAATGTAATAAGCAGCAGCATTTAAAAAAATCTATCATGGTGGGCACCTGGGTGGCTTAGTCGGTTAAGCATCCGACTTTCGCTTAGGTCATGATCTTAGGTTTGTGGGTTCGAGCCCCGCGTCGGGCTCTGTGCTGACTGCCAGCTCAGAGCATGGAGCCTATTTCAGAATCTGTGTCTCCCTCTCTCTCTGACCCTCCCCTGCTCGCGCTGTCTCTCTCTCTCTCTCCTAGAAATAAATAAAAATATTTTAAAAAAATCTATCATGGGTCTGTATGTGGTTAGCAACGAATGTATTAAATTTTCAGTGCATCGTCATGAAAAGAGTTGGTTAATTTTTGTAAATTTACTGTTTTGTCAGACATGTTCAGGTACTTGGTAATTTTAATTCTGCTTTCGTCTGCAATCGTAACTGAGATGCAAATGACAACATATACAGTCAATATTGTCCCCCTAAGAAAACACATTTTTAAATTTTTTAGTGTTTATTTATTCTTGAGAGAGGCAAGACACAGCATGAGCAGGGAAGGGGCAGAGAGAGAGGGAGACACAGAATCCGAAGCAGTCTCCAGGCTCCGAGCTGTCAGCAAGTGACTGATGCGGGGCTCAAACCCATGAACCATGAGTTCATGACCTGGCCCAAAGTCAGACACTCAGTCGACTGAGCCACCCAGGCACCCCAGAAGACACCCTTTTAAAGAGTTGGCATTTATTAAACTGCAAGAATAGGGACAGATTTAGTTATACAATCCAAATTAGGTTTTCCCAAAGTGTTCTACGGAACACTGACTTTGTACAAATTTTAAACAGACATTACAGACAAGAGAGTCTTGCCTGGGTCCTAGCTTGGGGGCAAAAGGTTAGAACACTGACATTGAGACAATGGGGGAAAAAAGGAATATAAACTGTACACTGGGTATTTCTGTATGAATGCTAAATTCTGAGGGTGTGATAAGGTATGACGGTTATAGAATGTCTACTCGTAGGAGAGGCATACTGAAGTATTTGACTTAGGGGTCAAAGTTAGGATACCGGCAACTTTCAAAGAGTTCAGAAATAGGGTTACATTTACCTCTGGGTATAAATGGGAAAGGGCAAGAGATAAAACAACGTTAACAATAGGTGAAATTGGTAAAGGGTATCTGGAGTCAATTGGCACTATCCTTCCAACTCTTCGTTTAAATGAGCTTCTGTTCAAGGCTGTTCTGATGGGGCGTCTGGGGGAGGCTCAATCAGTTAAGCATCCGGCTCTTGATCTCAGTTCAGGTCATGATTTCATGGTTCAGGAGTTCAAGCCCCACATCCTGCAGATAGTGAGAAGCTTACTTAAGATTCTCTCTTTCCCTCTCTCCCTCTGCTCCTCCTCTGCTCCTCCTTTCTATCTCTATCTCAATAAATAGATAATTAATACCCTGCAATTCTTATAACTTCATCTTCAAAAGGTTATTAAAATCTCAACTTTATTTTCCTTACTCTGTCACTGATCTCTTTAAAGGTTCGTGGTCTTAAAAATGTAGATGTTCTCATTATAAAGTAGTTATCTTTTACTTCTGGTCTGGTATTTTCCAACAGAAACATCAATGCACCTCACTGCTTTACAAGTTCAACTGAAAAGGTTTGTTCAGAGGTACATGTCCCAGAGCCTGCAGCCAGATCTTCAGAACTCTGGGAGACATCTGACTTAGCCGGCACTTAAACATGTAGGCTTCATCACTTACTCTCCTTTGAATTGATCTGCGTATCATTTTTATTTCATATGTAAATAAAGATGTTAAAACATAACACAAATATTGGGGTGCCTGGGTGGCTCATTCGATTAAGCATCCAACTTCGGCTCAGGTCATGATCTCACAGTTTGTGGGTTCGAGCCCCGCGTCAGGCTCTGTTCTGACAGCTCAGAGCCTAGAGCCTGTTTCAGATTCTGTGTCTCCCTCTCTCTCTCTGACCCTTCCCTGCTCATGTTCTCTCTCAGAAGTAAATTTTAAAAACATTTAAAAAAAATAACACAAATGTTATATGTAATTTATAAGACACATGCAGATATAATTTACTAATATACATACTAGGTATAGTGCATGAAAATGGACCTTTGAAAATGGGTTAATAATTATGTGTTGCAAATCCCTCACATTCCAAGCTGTAAGTCAAGAATTCTTATTAAAAATTGCTGAATAGTGGAGAAAACTACAAATTACAATAAAACACCTCATTTTTAAAAGTTTGTTTTTATAATGTTTATTTATTTTTGAGAGAGAGAGAGCAAGACAGCGAGTGAGCACGCGAGCAGGGGAGGGTCAGAGAGAGAAGGAGACACAGAATCTGAAGCAGGCTCCAGGCTCTGAGCCGTCAGCACAGAGCCCGACACGGGGCTCAAACCCACAAACCGTGAGATCATGACCTGAGCCGAAGTCAGATGCTTCACCGACTGAGCCACCCAGGCGCCCAGGGTCTGAGCTCTTATACATCTAGTAGGGCGTGCCTCTCAATGCCGCCTCTCACTCGAACTCCTCGTCCAGACCAGACCAGTCTGGAGGCTTCCTGAGAAGGTGCTGCTCCCAGACAGAGCAGGGTGTGACTACTGCTTCTAAATCTTCCGAGAAACTGAAGCCAAGTCTGTGTAACCTAGGTGGGCCTGGGGCTCCATCTCTAAACTACCTGAAGCAGTACCATCACCTAGGAGATGCTTGGTAATCAATGACTGGTCAGGATTACTGTTGAGTCCACTATTTCATTTGCTTCTAGTATAAAAATTATGGTATGAAAATATTGCTACTATCGCAAATTAAGTCACTTGTCACTCGATCAAAGCCATCCAACTTGATAACAGAACCAAGATCAGAACACAGATCCCCCAACTAAGAAATCTGGTTCTTTTCGGGAAAGGAGGCTGTTTCTACAGTATCGAGAACAATTTATTCCAAAACACAGTTACATTTCCCTACCGTCTATGTGATACTCTACTTCCATAAGTGAAAAGCTATATTCTTCAGAAATGGATGGTTGGGGCTACCTGGCAATTTTTCAGTGGTAGCTTCTGGTAAAAATTCAATCACAACACAGGCGTACTTACCTATTATGTAAACTTGACTATTTACACTAAATGGCGGAATCGTTGAAATGAAAACACAATTCCTTGACTTTTCAGCTTTATTTTATCAGCCTTATCAAACGCACACCGGAAAGCACACCAACAGTGCAGCTTACGGCGAGTCGGTTCACAACAAAACTGAACAAGGCAGTTGTGTTTACAGAAAAAGTTTTCAGCAAAAAACTATACGCAATACGGTCCGTTGAAACGCAGCGTCCATACTCTTTAGGTACACAGGAAAGTGAAAAAGAAAAGTTCTTTGCTACTTAGCAAGAAAAAAAAACAAGTTTAAAAGACTTGAGTAGGAATCAGGAATTCAGGGATTTCAGAAAAGGACTTCTCAGTACTGATACACATCTACATTTATAGTCCCGGTAGTTATTTAAAAACAAAACAAAACAAAACAACCAAGAAAAACTCACAAACAATAAGACGTCACCAAGGACAGAGAACCAAAGTGCCAGGAAATGCCAAGACCAAGATGCTACTGAAAACCTGGTAGAAGTGTCACAGGCTGTCTACACCCGCGTACTGTAAGGTCCTGGTAGTTCTGAGGTGGAGGTGACCCAACGGGAGAGAATCCTCCTCATAACTGGCTTTGGTTTGAGTGATCTTTCCCGTTCTGTCCAACCACACCTTCTTACCAAAAACACAGCAAGTGCAGATTTCTGACGGAAAGGAGTAGTAGATTTTAATCTTCAAAACCAACCACTCTAGTGCTGATCCAGGAAGCCATCAACTGTTAAAATCTATTGATCATGACTGGATTTCTAAGAGTGATCAGAAGGTAACAAAGATGGAGCCCTTTGGGGGAAAAATATATCCCTTCTGCCCCACATTTGACACT
Source organism: Hyaena hyaena (assembly GCF_003009895.1). NCBI lineage: Eukaryota > Metazoa > Chordata > Mammalia > Carnivora > Hyaenidae > Hyaena > Hyaena hyaena. Next base: position 877,521 of record NW_024080908.1, on the reverse strand, counting down.
GGTAAGAAGATGTAAAGGAATGTTCAACCATTTAAGGTTTTCTCAATAAAGACTTAAGAGTGAAAGAGTAAATCCCGCTGGAAAAGACACAACAGCTTCCCATTCTGCAAAGTAAATATTCTACAGAGATGCAGCTTAACTTTTTTTTTTAATTATAATAAATAATCACTACTTACTTCCATAAGGTGCTAGAACGTTGCAGTCGGTGCATACTAACAGCCACTGTACCCAATGTGCAAAGGGAAATGTGGAGAGGGCTAATCCCCAGGTTCTTTCTGATCCTTTCCTACATCCTTGATCTATACCAGATGCACAAAAACTGGAGTTTAAATATCTGTTTTTAAAAATTAAGCCAAACAGAATATGGATCTTTAATCTGGTTTTATGACCTCTAAAAACAATTTTCTGGGGAGCCAATGGTGAGGAACGTGTGGGAAAGGCAAGGTTCCATTCTACACTACGGGCGCCACAGCTGGATTTTTCAAAGAAATGGTCACTTCCAGATCACGAGCTACGTGGGAGATTCCTAACACCAGTAAGGAAGCCATTTTCCTCCCCTCACCTATTTTCCTTCTTTTCTTTCCCTTCTTTGCTCTTACATTCGGCAGATTTCACGCTAACAAATAACACGGCAATACAGAATTCCAATAGCTGAAGAGATTCTGTGTCTGTACGTGTGACTTAGGACACCTCACCACGTCTGCTTTTAACACACTCCTGACTTCACGAGTCAGGAGGGGAGCCCAGGAGGGCGGGAACCGCACACGGTGCGGGGAAGTGACCAGACAGAATCCTCATGCTGGCAGTCATGAGTCTAACAGAATAAGCTCTTCTCTGCACGACAAAGATGAGCGACTGGGTAGGCAAGTATGACAGAATGCCTCTCTTGCCTCTAAATGAAAGTACTGTGAACCCAGGACATAAAACACACACCAGTTTCCTTCAGGGTACCATGGCGAATGGGAAACAACACTCGGGCAGTCATCTGATCCGTTTCTCCCACGAATCCCAGCACATATGGGGATATAAACACAACTGCATGATTACGACAACTCTCTGAAAAGCACAAATAGGGCAAATTTAAAACATTAATCCTCATAAGCAATATAAGGAACAACAAAAGTGCTGAGCTGTATGTAGCAAGATGAATAAAAACTTTACATCAGGAAAACAAAAGTTGTATAAACTCTATCTTATATCCTGAAGATCACCTTGATTACCACCTATAAAATATACAATTTCCTAAATGCTCTCTGGTTTATAGACTTTATAGATATTTCTTTTGTAGCCCATTTCTCCTAAAAAATTGCAGCAAAAATAGTTAAAACTGTTTACCTCCTTAAATAGCCATAGTACCTGTTGATTACATGCCACTGTGTCAATCAGCTGACCACCCTACAAGTGCAAACAACGGTGAAAAACATTGAGGTGGGAGAGGTGGCTAAGAGAACAAATCACGGCGTCCTGCGGGCTCAGGTGGGGAAGCAGCTAATCTTAAACAAAACAAATTCTCTAAATTTCCGGGTACTCTGATAACAGAACTACACCCTTTCCCCTGTAACTAAGAAAAAGTAACTTATCCAAATACACCCCAAGCGATTCAGAGGAGTTCCACATTATGGAGACTCGACATCTTCTTTTCCATGAAGAAAGCTTACGAGTAACACTACCTTGGAAAGATCGCCATCTCAAGTAAAGGTGATGCGTGGAGCACCTCAAGAAGAAATGGAAATTCTTTTGAGCTAATCATGACCAAAAGCTGGTGTGCATGTGACCACACTTGCCAAGAAATAAATAAATTATATCAGAGAGTCAGAGTAGTTAAGATTTGAAGAAGGAACCTAGTATTAAAAATGGAACTAGGTCCCAGGAAGAATTAGATTCTGACAGATAACTCTGGCTTTCCATCATATGGGATATTGGGGGGTGGGGGGAATCAAATAACGAATAGTTTCACACATACGTAAAAAGGTAAACCAAGGAAACTCTGGACTTTTGTACTATGTGACTCCATCCGAAAGCTCTTGCACGGAAAAGGCAGAGATGCGAGAAATTACCATCATCTGGGAGCTGTCACCCAAATGAGTTTTAACATTTTCCAGGAAACACAAGGCACTTGCTTAAATCTTTGACTGTCTACACATCCACCAGACTGAAATTTAGTCACGATACGATTCCATCTGTACCCTAACCTGAATGAAGCCACCTAGCATGCACCCTTGCAGAAAACTCTAGTGAAACGCAGAGTCACCCAGTGTCTCTCCCAGGCCCTCACCCGGTGACTATGTTACTGTAATTACCATGAGTGACTCTGGTGCTGATTTTCCTAATAGATGACAACTGAAATGTCACTCTGCTGAGTGAGACGGATGGTAGAAGCGGTGTAAGACAGGCCTAGTAAACTCAGAGCACAAGACCGAAGAAGAAAAATGAGGACCAAGCAGGAGGTCCCTGCGTCTGATGGATACACCCAAAGGTGCCAGGCCCACTACGGTTAATCCAGAAGGGTAACTGGCGCCCTGAGAGGGCTGGAAGCCCAGCGCAACAGAGCAGAAACAAGCCTCATGCCCCGAGTTTCTCTCTGACTCCCTCCACCTGGCAGTGCGGCTTCTGGCAGCGAGCTCTCCTTACCCCAGACCCGCTCAGAAGTTAAGATATCAGGAGACGGAACGTGAATCTAGAAGGCAAGTAAAATAAGAATTCAAGGATTTTTTTTTCTTTAAAGGTTAATGTAACATACCTTAGCACGCCTGAGCAGCTGGAGTACCAAACGGAAGGCAATACTTGTCTCAATGAAAACAAGGGAAAGGATGAGTAAGACTGTATTTATGGTTTTTGTTCTAAAAGTAGCCAGTTTGGGCTCAAGGCATACCAGAGAGGGAACTTCTCTACAGACTTGCTATACAGCCAGCCACAAAAAAGGGAAGACATCCAGCGGTAGTAAGTGCAATCTCTTATCTCAAGAGGGGGGCTGTTTTATCATCCTTTAAAATGCAGCCAATTATCTTTTACTGAGGTGTCCAACTCCACCTGATCTCCTAGAAAAGCAGCATTCAAGTTCTGCAAGTGGCTACCTGGCCACCTCCCGCAAATGTTTCTAAAGAACCAAAGGTTTCCTACAGAATAATAAGTTAATAGGTCTTTTCTGGGCCAAAAATGCATCATGACAATACCATAGAATAATGAGAAAATGGGAAGGCAACAGGTAAGGAAGCACAGATATTAACTTAGGGGAAGAAAAACTACCTGAGATAAAATTTGTCCCAAAGAGTAAGGTTTAAGTGACAAAAAGCCTCACCTCTTTACCCTACCTCTCAAAAGAAAAATTCCTAGGTTTTCAATGACTTCAAGGAATCAAAATCTCTGTATATATATTTCATCCTAAAAGTATCATAAAAATTGCATCTTTTGATTATATTTGGTTCAGGTTTGAGAAAGACAGTAAGATTAAACTTCTTATAGTATCAGAGGAGGGATGGAGAATCTGCAAACGTCATCTTTGGTAGTAATGGGCTAAAAGCTATAAAATCACAATTTAAATCACAGGAGGCATCTTTTTTCAACTTCGTGGCTTTAATATAAAATATTTAATTCAATGCAAGGTACTTAGGCTCATCAGTTAGTCCTCAGCCCCCTTAAGATCTAGGTAGGACCTTCTGTAATAGAATTCTACAGTGTTAAATACTACACATAGGTAGGAATATGTCAGCAAGAAGAAGACAAAGAATGCCGTGGAATTCAGCACTGAGCTGCTAGCAGCATACGGCATCACAAAGCTTAGGAGCCTACCTGCAGTTTATTCGTAAGGGTTTCTTCTTTGTGAGGGTGAAGGGTGGATGAGAAAGGTACGCAGCCAACCTGGGATGCCTGCCCTTTAAGAAAAGAATTCCTCTGTATCCCGTGTTCACCAGTATGTACAGGAGGACCCGGCGCTTTTCACCACCATGGAAGCCACTATCCACGTAAGCATTTACCCTCTAGGAAAGTTTAGGTTTCCAGAGTACTGGTTATACTCTTGAATTTTTATTTGAAAACAACCCAGCTAATCATTTTCTGAGATGGCCCAAATGAAAAATAACAGATCTTGCTTCTAAGGGCACATACAAGACCCTTCTAATTTAATCTTCCCTTGGGGATCATGCCATGAGGCACTGGGGCAATTCATAACTCCGCCTCCTTATACCAAATTTGGCTTCATAATAAACATTAAGGGAGAGTCCCAGATAATATGAAAATTGTAAATAACTCAAATGCCAAATAGCAAGTGTCTGAACAGGGTAAAACCACCCATCCTCTAAAATGCAAGTTCTTGGCTGGGCTCTCAATAACACACAAGGACTGTACGAGGCGGCTTCCAAGAAGGGAAAGGTATTAAAGGCTTTTTCCTTAGGAAAAAAATTTTAAATTTATTTAGTTAAGGAAACAAGAAACAAATTCATAACCTGTATATAACTTTTTTTTGTACAATCAGTGCTTTATAAAGATTCCCTAAGTTTCAAACCTTTAAGTCAATCAACCATGACGTGGGAGGACTCCATGATTACAACTCCTAAAACCACGTAATCAACCCACGGCCATGAACGCGTGCGCACTAGCATCCTGGGCTCAGGGACACATCGGATTGCTGTAAACCCTTTTATGAATTCTTTTATTTTCTTCCTTCCTCCCTCCATGTTATTAGAGCCATGCCTTTCCTAACGTCCCCACAGTCAAGAGCCAGAACGTCTGGGAGGCTGCCCCTCGTGCTTTCCTTCGGCTACGCCGGGCAGAGAATGAGTGAACAGGAAAAGCAGTAGAGGGAGGGCGGTGACAGAGAAAGAGAGGAAGGAAAACAGGAGTTCTGGATTACCCACTCTCCCTTCGCCTAGTTGTTTTTCTTCCTTTCCCTTCACTGAACGTCGAATTCTTTCTTTCTGACCCACTTCAATTTCCATCAGAGTAAACTGAACTCGATCTCAAGAAACCTTCCAATGATCACAGGAGATTCAGTACAGAAAAGACTGAGCTAATACAGGTTCTAAAGGAGACTGGAGGCTGGGGCAATATACGTGTAGCAAAACTTCTGCTTCGTTACAAGTTAAGAGAGTTTCAGTTTAATCCGGTCTAGACTCATATATTTTGAGCCTCTCAGGAATGAACTATTTCTCATTTACATTCTATGAAATCGCGTTCCATCAGATAAACACAGGTCGACTCTCAAAACACACGTATCCTAATCCTGCAGACGTGGAACAGCTAGGAAAGAGATAGGTACAGACTGTATCAGCTCACAAGATTCACGCTAGAAAGCACGCCGACTCAAATCTCATCTTTCACACCTGCACACGCGCTCAAGCATACATACTAGACATAAAAATTGTGCAAGATCAAGCATCAGCTTTCTATTTTAAAAGCCTTAATTAAGAAAAAAAATAAAAGTAGATAGGCTCACTGCAGTTTCTTTAAAGGAATATTCAGTACTACAGTACTCCTTTAAAAAAAATTCATAACTCAGTGTTAAGAACACAGTAGGTAATTGCTGCTGGACAATTACTTAACAGTTACTGGGAGCACCCGGTGCCGGCTGGGAGTATAGGTGATGAGGAAGAACCACCTGACAACACAAAGGAATCATCTTTGAGCAATGTCGCCAACTCTAACACAGCTGTCAATATTCACTATGACGTGGTATCATTCACCCTGGCTTCATGATCACGTGAAATAATTAGTATCTTTTTAGGTTACATACTGAAGAGCAGCACTTGGCCTACTGCACAGAAAAAGTCTGCCCGTATGGATGCTCTAAAGCCCCTCAATGTACAGCTGAGAGGCCTCGCCCTACTCAGTGCCAAATGTGTGCACGGCAGTCACTGCTTGGGCAATGGCTGCACGCTAGCAGGATTAAATAAACGTAGAAAGTATTCCCTTAAAATGGTAAGGGGGTACTTCCACGTTCAGATGTAGAATACAATGATCTGGGAGATGGAGGAGGAACAGGAAAGAGTCCTCAGGTTACTGATTAAAGCAGAGTTTGGTACAGATATCCCCTCTTGTAGGCACTCAGCGGGTAGAACGTAGCCACAACAAACTTCCCGTCAAACATCCGTCCGGTCAGTAATTTCTGAGCAGCTTTGGAATCACCGGCGTTTGCATACTCCACGAAGACCTGGAAGAGGACACAGAAGACAGAGTGGCTTCATTCCCATCAAGACTGCTTTAGCACCGGGCCTCTTCAGCGTGTGGGTATGCGCACGCACCCGCTAGGGCACGCACAGTACCACCTTGTTACAAGGCGGACGTGGCTTCCGGAGGCCTAAGGTGGGCCCAAGTCTCTGCGTTCCTAAATAAACTCCCAGAGGCGCCTGGGTGGCTCAGTCAGTTAAGCATCCGACTCTTCATTTCAGTTCAGGTTATGATCCCATGGTTTTTGAGTTCAAGCCCCACATCAGGCTCCGCACTTCCAGTGCAGAGCCTACTTGGGATTCTCTCTCTCTCTCCCTGTCTCTCTGCCCCTCCCACGCATGCTCTCTCTCAAAATAAATAAATAAAGGGGCGCCTGGGTGGCTTAGTTGGTTAAGCAACTGACAGGTCATGATCTCACACCCCATGAGCTGGAGCCCCGCATCGGGCTCTGTGCTGACCGCTCAGAGCCTGGAGCCTGCTTCAGTTTCTAGGTCTCCATTTCTCTCTCCCCCTCCCCCACTCGCACGCTGTCGCTCACTCTCTCTCTCTCTGAAAAGTAACTAAACATTTTTAAAAATCCTAACAATAAAATAAATAAATAAAATAAACTTAAAAATAAATAAACAGACTCCCAGGTAATGCCAGTGTGGCTGGTCCATGCCCCCATTTTTGAGCAAGGTTTAGAATACTTCCTTTACTCAGTTCCATTCTGAAAAACCCACCAAAGACAAGCTGGGTTAAAAACATACATCCGTTTGCCGTGTTCAGAGGCGAACGGAACTAGACACTTGTGGGAGAGAGGGCCAGACAGCCCGGAGACCAGGTGGCACCTGGAAGGGGACCTGCAAATTTAGAAGCGGCAGGAGGAAAATCTTGTCAGGAGACCCGCCCAACATTGGTAAGAACCGTAACTACAATACGGAGAAGTTTACAACTACGTAATTTCCTTTCCCGAGGTCTCTGATTTCCTCCCCGAGACAGGTAGAGGACATAGCATAGCTTATGTTCTCTCTGTTGATCTAGAGCAAAAGTTAGTGGGAAGGGAAATAATTTGAAATGACGTGTCCTCAATTACCCATGGATTTGTGAACCAGAAAAGAACGGCTTCATCCTCCTCAGTTACATGCTCATTTGTTACATCCGCAGTTTTCAAACTGGGGTACAAGCGTCCTAGACACTCAGACTCTCAAAGGGAACCCAAAAATAGATCATGTGAAAAAACCAATTTCCAGCCTCAGCATTCTCTTGTACCTTCTCCTACAATTGGATCCATCTACAAGTTCAAGGCAGATTCTCCTTTTCCATTTCCCCTTTCATGGGGGCCCTTCTCTCATGTGACAGTTACTTCGGAAGGGTATAGAAACCACCGGAGCACGAAAAGAGATAATTCCAAACATAGTACTTTTGAAATGACTCTTCCTTCATCGGTAAACAAAGCACTATGCCCAGCCTGTGACTGTTCACTCCCTTTTTTTAAAATATTAATTTTTGAGAGAGAGAGAAAGAGAGAGAGGGAGAGAGACTCTAAAGCAGGCTCCATGCTGTCAGCACAGAACCTGATATGGGGCTCGAACTCATGAAGCCATGAGATCATGTCCTGAGCCGAAACCAACAGTCAGACGCTTAATGGGCTGAGCCACCTGGGTGCCCCAGTACCAGTTAGCTCCAGGGACACGTGCTTTTTCACTGAATACAAAAGAAAGTTAAAAGATGATGTGCAATGGCAATGAAGCTCTTTCTGAGATCTTTTTAACCTGATTCTCAATAACTCCCAAGTCCACACACCAACATTCAGGGAGCAGGGGTGCCCTCCCAGCAGGAGAGTCTCGCTCTCTCTGATGCTCCTGGCCTCCCCGATGAACCCCCAGTTTTACACATTATAGCACATCGAGCTGAAGAGGAAAAACATTTTTGTATTTTACTATGAAATTAAATAATTGTATCAATTTAATCTTGACTACTTTTTCTAATTACAAGACGCATTCCTTAATTTTTATTTTTAGCGATTTTTATAACATTCTTAAAAAAAATAGTATTGTTAGTTTGAATCGGTTATTCGAATGAAGACTGACTCTGCCAACCAGGTAACAAGACATATCAATAACCTACGGAAGGTTCTACTGAGATTCCACGAGTTCATCGGCTGTTTTTATTCTCCTCTAAATGTCAGAGCTCGTTAACAAAGCATACTTCCTCTCGCTGATAAAGACCTGTTTTCCGTATTGACTGAAAGCTAGGTACTCCTTACCCATAAATACTCCTGTTCCGCTATTCTGTGTCTTCCATCTCATACTGACCACTGAGGTTCATGTCGGGTCAGATCACGTTAGTCCTTAATTCGAAACCTCCGAAGACCTTCCCCTCTCATTCAGAGTGAAAGCCGGTGTCGTGTGCAGGCCCACGAGGCTCACTGCCTCCGATCTGCCCCTGCACCCCCCACCTCTGCGGGCAGATGTGTCATAACGCCCCTTCCTTCTCCCTCTGCGGGAGCCACAGCAACCTCCTCAAATCTGCCAGGGCATCTCAGGGCCCTGAAACTTGCTGTTCCCTCTATCTGGTACTCTCTTCCTTACCCTCTTTGTCTTTCAACTGAAATGTAACCTCAGCTTGCCCCTCCGTACCACCCGATAGAAAACTGCACCCCCCCCAACACACACACACACACACACACACACCACTCCTTACACCTCTTCTCCTTAGACCTTTTCTCCACAGCACTTATCACCATGTATCCTTGAGTCTGCTTGGGTCACTGTTGTATCCCTGGGCCCAGCACATAATAATACGTGCTCAATAAATACTGTTTGACTAAATAAACAGTAATGATGCACTTAGTGTGCTCCGGACACTCAAAGAGGTAAATGTTGTTACTACTACATTGGTAATAACTTTTCACTAAGATCAGAGTGAAATTTCTTTCATTTCTTTTTTCAGTTGCCAAGAATTTTCATAATATTGAACCAAAAGATAAAATAATCCAAAACCAGAGGTGTCTTCAGCCAGCAGGGGCCATTTGGCAATGTTGAGAGACACTGCTGACTGCCACAGCTGCGGGGGGGTATGGCATCTGCTGGGTGGAGGGCTGGGACGCTGCTAAATACCCATGATGCAAGAGACAGCTCGCCCAACAAAGGATTATGCAGCTCAAATGTTAATGGTGTCAAGGCAGAGAAACCCTGAATAAAACTATGTTCTGTTCCAGAAAAGCAAAAGAAAGATCTTCAAAAGATTTCTCTAATAATCGTTGCTGAAAAATTCAGAGTCTAAAATTCAGGTTTTACAGATGACCCATCGCAAAGCCAGTCACGCTGAACTTGGAACGCAGATTTCAGGCTTCTCAGCCAGTGAACTTCTCTTCTTTCAATGAGCACCAACAACTCCATTACAGTGAGAACCTAACCTACATAAATGGTTTCCTAACTCTACCTAATTGGAACAAAAGTGGGCCACGGTATTTCTGTAGCTGACCGTGACCTAAATCAGCATACGATGTAGTTGGTGTCCCTGCTCACAATGCCTCCCAAGTAGATGGTACTTTTTAAGAAAAAAGTTCTAACCGATAAAAAAAAATGCACACATGCTGCAAGAGCTTTTGGAAAAAAGCGAAAAGTGTAAGAAAATAAGACCAACCATAATGTAAAATTCATAATTTCTAGCGACATTTCTGGATACATCTTTCTATAGAACTGAAACATTTGTTCAGAATTTTAGTAACCTCTGAATAATTCTGACACGATGAGAACTTTCACTTACTTGTCCCCTGCCAGGATTTTCCTTTGGAACTAGGAGAGATACCACTGGTCCGTATTTTTGACACTCCTCTTTCACATCTTCTACAACATCTGGTTATGAAAACACAGTACAGTAACCACGTGGCTGAATTACCAAGCATCATTTAAAAGTGTTGAATCATCAAAGAATACAGGAATCCATTATCTAAGGAATTGAGGTCATTTTCAACACCTCCCAAAATTAAGCTTAAGCTAAGGATACAATAAATTCAATGCACTTAATAATTCTTTTTATATTTTAAATTTAACATTCTGAGTGTTCAAAATGTTCTTTGGAATTCAAAAGATTCAAAATTTAAAAAGTCTTCTTCCCACTTTTCCAACTGCCTTTTTCTTCCCCTTCCTAAAGACAACAAACATGGTTAGTTTCCTCTGTGTCCTTCCATAAGTATTGTAAGTTTATACAAGCAAATATGATCATACACGCTTTTTTCCTAAGTAAAAAAGGTCAACCTTACCTTTTCTTTTTTTTTTAAGATTATTATTTTTTTTTTGAGAGAGAGAGAGAGAGAACAAGCAGGGGAGGGAGAGAGAGAGAGAGAGAGAGAGAGAGAGAGAGAGAGAGAGAGACAGAGACAGAGGGACTCCCAAGCAGGCTCCACACCAGCAGCATGGAGCCCGACACAGGGCTTGAACTCGTGAACCGTGAGATCATGACCTGAGCCGAAACCAAGAGTCAGACACTTAACTGACTGACCCACCCAGGTACCCCCTTGCCTTTTCTTTATCAACACTGTATCTTTAAGATCCTTCAATAACAAAGGGTGCCTGGGTGGCTCAGTTGGTTAAGATCCTTCAACATCACCACATGAAATCTTCTCATTTGTTTTTATGGCCACGTCCATTTTCACTGTAGGAGTAGTCAACAGATTCTCTAATATGTTCCCTACTAAGTAATTAAACCACTTCCAAGTTTTTTGCCATTATAAACAATACGGTGATAGATAAATGTGTACCTATCTCATTTCACTTGTGTGTTTCCAAGTTGACGCTAGAAGTGGGGCTGCTAGATCAGAATGAATATGAATTTACAATTCTGTGAGAATTACCAATCGGCAGGGGCGCCTGGGGGGCTCAGTCAGTTGAGCATCTGACTCTTGATTTCAGCTCAGGTCATGATCTCATAGTTCATGAGATTGAGCCCCGCGTAGGGCTCTGTGCTGAGAGTGTGGAGCCTGCTTGGGATTCTCTCTTTCTCTCTCTCTTTGCATCCTCAGGCTCTCTCTCAAAATAGATAAATAAACATTACAGAAAAAAGAATTACCAATCTGTCTCATAAAAGTTCAGCAATTTAAACTCTCTCCAATGGTGTATAAAAAGTATTTTCCTGTACTCTACCCATAAGAGAGTTATTATTTTCTTCACAGTCAAAGCATTAGGTAACAAAGATCTCACTGTGTGTGTTTTTTGTTTTGTTTGAGAGAGACAGAGGGAGGGAGACAGAGAAGGGAGGCTCACCCAAAGTGGGGCTCGCCTTCATCCAACGTGGGGCTCCAACTCACAAACCATGAGATCATGACCTGAGCCCAAGTCAGCAGCTTAACGACTGAGCCACCTGGATGCCCTCACCATGTGGGTTCAATAAGCATTTCAGTAAATGAGAATGAAATATATGAGACATACTTGCATATCCTTTTCTATAAACTGTCCATCTACATCCTTTACCCACTACTTACTGGGCTGACTTGTAAGAGCTCCGTCTGTTGCGAGCTAGAAGTTAAAACAAAACTTTTTCCCTTTATTCTCTTTATTTGGAACCTCAATCTTCATCTTGATTTGGAGTTTATTTTGGTCTAAAGTGGAAGGTTTAAATCCAACTTCCTGCCCCACCACCACCCAGATTCCAAGACAGCTGTCCGAATACAATACATAGGATTTCCAGCTAAGCAAATTTCCCTAACTCTGGTAAGCATTGCCTGATGACCACCTTGCTGATCAGAGCTAACAAAGGCATTTAATGCTACTATATTGTCTGTGGCACTTCAGTTCTTAAAAGATTCTTAAACACTAAGATTTAATAGCAACATTCGATTTATTTAGAAGCAGAAAACAAGTGTTGTACAACACGATACAAAGAAAATAGCAGGCATAATATGCCCAAAACCGATTCGAGAAAGCCCACGCTTTCTCGAGTTTTAGAGATAACAATTACCGGTGGACAGAATTAGGTGACAGTGAGACAGTAAGTAGATCGGCATGAAGGCCGTAAGCGGTACTGCCAAGGGATTATTCAGAACCCCTGGTATCATAATGACCTGATTAAAACAGTGTTGAAGACAAGACTGTTCCGTCCCATAGACAGGAGCCCTGCCCAGCCGAGGCCGCAGATTCTCACAACTACCACCGATTCGAAGAAATCATGCGTGTGTCACTGGTCAAATAACGACATAAAGCCCTGGGACGTAAACTAACCTATCCTTACAGACAAAGCATGATCAAGTTAGCTTGACCTGTAATCGTTTAATTTCCCACAAAGAAAATGTTCAATATGAAACAACAGGTACTTTTAAATTTGGTTCTGCCCTAGCCCATTCACCACTCTGCTTCCAGAACACTCTTAAGACCCAAGTCTGATTAGGTCACTTCCCTATTTTAACTTTTTAATGGCTCTTTCTTGTATTCAACCAAGAACGAATATTCGTTGAGCACTTATACCACAGCCAGGGTCTGTTCTATCCCTGACGCGCAGGTTCTCTTGCGTCATATTCCAGTGCTGCCATCTCTGGGATAAAACCCACATTCTTTAACACAGCAAATGAGTTTGTTACAGATCTGTATTCCCGGCTATTTCTTCAGCCTTACCTGACCGCTCCCCAATAAATACCCTAAGACACAACCACAGCAAACAGTTTGCCGTTTTCAGAAAAGGCCACATTTTCTCTCATCTCTGTACCTTTGGGCCACTTCTGCAACATGAGTTGCCCTCAACTCCTAGCCAAGCAGCTCCAGTTAACCCGGCTCAGACATCACACGTCCAAAGAGACTCCCTTATGGGGCCCTGAACCTGAGTTAAGTAGTCCCCTCTCTGCCTTTGTACATTACTCTACCTTCCCTACATTCCAATTTATCAAAAACCATAATCATCTGTTGATATAAATGTCTCTTGCAGGGGTGCCTGGGTGGCTCAGTAGGCTAAGCATCTGACTCTTGATTTCGGCTCAGGTCACGATCTCATGGTTCATGGGTTCAAGCAAGCCCTGCGTCGGGCTCTGCGGTGATTGCACAGGGCCTGCTTGGGATTTTCAATCTCTCTGCTCCTCCCCTGTTTGTGCTCTTCCTCTCTCTCAAAATAGACAAATAAATAATAGAGTTTAAAAAAAAAAAAGACATGAAAAAAATTAAAATGTAACTTAGGGAGCAGTTACCTTCATATTCCTCTTCGTTCTCGAGATAGTCATCGTCCAGCACATTCAGGAGTCTCAGCACTGGAGTGGGGAGCATCACCAGATCTTCAATATGAGGGGCTGTGAAGGTTCATCACAACATGGTTAGATATACACTCGCCCAAATGCACGGATGCACACTAGGCAGAGCAGCACGGAGACAGAACGTAAGTGGGTTCTGATGTTTTATCTGATCGTCAAATGACCAAGGAGGAAAAGAGGACGCATTCAACTTACCGAAAGGAATGCTGAAGAACGGACTGCACAATGCCATCTCAGCCGGGATTCTTCTGCCCGGGTCGTCATGGAGCATGCTAAACACACAAACAGGCATCTCTGTAACTATCGTCAAACCGTGTGAAAATGGAGCCACTGAGGAAAATTAAAATGTCTAAATGTTCATCACAAACACTAATTATGTTAGCCTGGCTACTGGATCAGTCATCCACAAAATAGATAAATGCTATTTATCAGTAAGTGGTTCAAGAACTCATGATATATACCTATGACACAATATTATATTCTAATTATTTATTATTTTTTGAGAGAGAGCACACACACAAACAAAAGAGGGGCAGACAGAGACAGAGAACCCCAAGCAGGCCCCTCGCCATCAGTGCTGACCCTGACGCGGGGCTCGAACTCACAAACCTGAGATCATGACTGAGCCAAAATCAAGAGCCGTATGCTTAACTGACTGAGCCAGCCAGTCGCCCCCAGATACAACTATTTTTTCAATTGGGGGAAGAATGGGAAAAGCACATGCAAAAATAACCATTTTCAGTAATCTTCCTAGAGCATTATTATCCTGAAACTTAATTCTGCGACTGATTTAATGTAAGGGGGAATAAAGCAAATGAGCAAGTATAAAACATTCTAACATTCCCCTTGTCCTTAAGAACCAGAATTCCTGACACAGGAGAAAGATGTGTAATAAAAGTTAAACAAAAACTCTGTGGTCTTGAATCTGAATTGGGAATATCAGTACGAACTCTGTCCATTTAAAAGGCCTAGAAACAATGACCATCCCAGTAGCAATGAGTATTCCTATATGATTTTTTAAGTATTTATTTACTTTGAGAGACACAGAAAGAGAACCAGCCCCCGGGGGAAGGGGCAGAGAGAGAGGGGAACAGAGGATCCAAAGCAGGCTCTGCACTGACAGCAGTGAGCCAGATGCAGGGCTTGAACTTATGAACTGCAAGATCATGACCTAAGCAGAAGTCAGATGCTTAACTGGCTGAGCCTCCAGACACCCCTAGCAAGGAATATTCCTAAAACTCAGATTGTGGTTCTAAAATCCTACTTCCTACTAAAAGAACAGGCTTCTCAGAGAAGTGGCTATTTCCAGGTCTGAGGCAGGAAATGTGTAAGATGAAATGGAAATACCTTGTCACACCAGATAGCAAGGAAGCTATAAAAAGGTCCAGGCACCTGGGTGGCTCAGTCGGTTAAGCATCTGACTTCGCCTCAGGTCATGATCTTGCGGTTCGTGAGTTCAAACCCCATACTGTGCTCTGTGCTGACAGTTCAGAGCCTGGAGCCTGCTTCGGATTCTGTCTCCGTCTCTCTCTGCCCGTCCCCTGCTCACACATTCTCTCTCTTTAATACAAATAAACATTTAAAAAAATTGAAAAAAAAAAGGTAATAGGGTCTGCACAAACCAACTTCTGCTGGCCGACATTCAGCAAAGATGGGCCAATTTTAGCTTCAATTAGGATAAGAACTGCAATGAGTTGCAGTTACCAAATAGCGATACGTTGAACTTTCCACAGGGAATGATCCCCTTTGGAGGATGACTGGGAATCAACACATTATGAAAACTAGTAAATAGAGAAATCAAGCATTTACTTTGTCTTTGATTAACCAAACAAAGCACGAAAGACAGAATAAGAATTTCACTGTTCTACAAACCCTAAGAAAGTAATGGATCCAAGCACCGGATATTAACAGTTACTAAGACATAAACTAGAGATAGCTACACTACATGCCTCCTTCATGAGAGAACACGATACCATCTGTAGTCTTTCCTCCAACCCCGCCCCCCCAACCGTCAATGCTCCAGATACAACTACCGATTTAGAAGAAATAAATGGAAATACATTAAATGATACCAGGGTTAACGCGGTCAGCAAAATTCAGACGGTGGACAGCTATACCAGGCCAACAACCCAATAAATAAGGGAACAACGAGTAAATAAGGGGAAAGCGGGGTAAGAGATGGAAAAGGGCCTTTCAGATTAAAAGAAACTTAAAAGGGATTTCTTTGTTTTAGAGGACCAGCGTTAAAGCATGGTGTGTTAAGATACACACTATAAGGAAAACAAGGAAGTAACTGCCATAAAGGTCAGGGTAGTGGCCACTTTCAAGGAGGCAGAAGGGTTTAAGATTAGGATGGAGACACAGGAGATTTCTGGGGTAGCCAGCAAAGTTCTGTTTCTTGACCTTAGTGACAGATGCAACAGTTTTCCTAAGGATTCATTAAGTTACACAGTTGTTTTCAGTGTCTGTGTTTTACTCTACAACAAAAAAAAGGTTCAAATGATCTGCATATGTACATGGCAAAATATGTGGGAAAATGCCGAAAAGAAATACACCAAGTGGTAACACTAGAGAGCAGGTTTATAATTTTTATTTTGCTGATCCCAATTCTCTGTAGCTTCCAAATTTAGTACTGGCTTGTTGTACAATCAAGGGGAAAAAATAAAATCCCAAAGTCAATACCAGAACTTACATGATCTGACTTCCAAGTTAGAACCTGTCACATAATCTCACAATGCCATCTTTTCTCTGTAAAACGCAACTTGTAAATCTGATACCAATCCGACAGTAACAGCTATTCAAAACCAATTTGTAAAACACACACATACACAAATAAGTGCAAGTAAAACTGTACGTTCTTTTCTGGGTAAATTCTGTGGCTTCTGATGTTCATTTCGTGGTTCTGATATTGTATTACAGTTATGTAAGATGTTACCACTGGGGGAAACTGGGTGAAGAGTGCACAGGCCTCTCTGTAACATTTTTGCAACTTCCTTTAAATCCCTAATTACTTCAAAATAAAAAGCTGTAAACAAAACAAAACAAAACAAAACAAAAACCTACTTGGAAGACTGTAGGGTCAATATTCCAAAGAAAGAATGCTGGCTTGATCTAGAGATCTACCCTTTGGCAACATAATAATTAATTTATTTATTTCCGGCCCATAATGAGAGAAATGTGAAAAGTTAACTATTTGTTAATATACATGATGTCTTATTTTAAAATATCTAATGTGGTTGGACCCACTCAGGAAACAAAAACAGTATTTCTGTCCCCAGAGTTTTCCACAGTAATTCTTTAAAGCATAAAGCATGGCTGCCTTATTTTAAACTCTTCTTGGTAGTCCAAAAGCAAGCTCAGTCTTTAGTTAATAAACACTCTCTTTAAAAACCTACCTTCAAAAAGACCCTAAAAGAAATAAACAAAAAACAACCAAAACCCTAATTCCCATCAGGCACGCAGGACGGCCAGAGCTACAGGCGGACAGACATACAGCTGCGGGGAAGGGCCTCTACGCGATCACCAGAAGTAACGGAAACGCAGTCAGTAAAAACAAACAGGCAAACAAACAAAGCCCACATTCATACAGTACATGTACACACAGGAACTTTAAAGTACACGTAATGTACCTTTTGATAAGGTCTCTTAGGTGATAGGCTGGAATTGCGGCATTCACCACTGCTTTACTGGCAAATATGTGATCAATAATAGCAGAACTGTTTGCCTAAAAAAAGGGAGAGAAGTCTTCCTTTGGTTATTCGGTTCAGTCGGTATTTGCCGAGTACCAGGCACACAGCACTGTGCTCCTTGGTAGGTAAAACGCAACAGGAAACCCTCTCTTCCGAGAGTTTACGATCTGAATGTGCGGAACATAGAGCTTCTGGAGGAGGAACGTTTCGTTCTCTACCCTCAGCACCTACCACAGTGCCTGGCGCGCTCGAGGACTATTTACCAGGTGAAAAAGTAGGAACAAATGCCCGAGCAGCCACGCAGAAACAGGGTCTGAGACCCAGCGAGACAGTGGAGGCGTGACAGCTGAGTTGGGGTGTCTTAGTGAGGAGGCTTTGAGTGGTTTTCAGATACAAATCAACTATCAAAAGAAAGCAACGTAGTAGTTTAAAATCTGCATCTGCCACATTCAGACCTTGAATCCTGGGGAACATAACATTTCCTCCCCGAGTACCACGCTTCCGCAGAACGTGCACGTGTACACGAGTCAACATACCTGATGCCATCCTGATGGCTGAAATTTTCAGTACTTACTCCAGGCCACATGCTATGCTAAGAACTGGTATCATTTACTCTTTAACCTCAATACTTCTGTGAGAAAAACGCTTTTATCCTCGACTGACAGCAAGTCTGCCGTGACTCAGTTGCCCTGAATAACTCACTTAGCGGAGGAGGCAAGATGCGAACGGTTTGACTTCAGACCCTAGGCTCATACTCACTTGGCAGTTTTGCCTCCACAGAAGGTGATTAAAATACAAAAAAACCTGTTTATATTTAGAAGGGAGAAAGGGGGTTTTCACTAATGCACATCATGCCTCCAAATTACATACAAAATGCCTGAATGCGACCTAGTTCTGATAGGCTCTGGGCCAAGCAGATATAGTCCAAAGTCTCAAAAAGTGTCAAAACTAACGCAGGTAACGGATGTGTATTTGGGTCAGCACTGAACAAAGACTACCGGGCCTCCTGACGGTCTGAAAGTACGATGTGCAGCAAGGACCCGGGTTTTACTTGCATGGCAGTATTTTGTGCCAAAAGTAACCCCTACAGGTGAAAACGTACCTTCCAGGAATACTGCCAGAAATAGAGGACTAGGGGTTGAGAAGAACTAAGACCCTTTCTAGTACAAGAGCCCTTCACAAACGATACACTCCTAGATACTCAAAAAATACTTGTTGCTTAAGATCAAAACCACATACTGATTGCTTAAGAACAAAACCAACGATTCCTCAACAGGGTATAATTTGCCAAACCTCTAGCCTAAAGAGGAATGGTATCATCTCAACACGGCAGCCCCACAGTACGTCTGAAAACACAGCTAATTCCTAAGTTATGAACATACAGTAAGTCCATTCTTATGTCAAAGATCTGGAACTTAGAACTCCCGTCCCCACAAAAACAATGCTCTAAGCAGCACTCACTTTACCAGCATAGCTCATCTATGGAATGTACGTAAACGTAAAGCACTGTGGAACACTACCCTCTGCGTGGGATGAAGAGTATGGGGCCCAGCTCTGAACATCCAGGCATACGATCTGGAGCAAGTGGTTAATCTGTCTATGCATCCAGTTTGTCATCTGTGACAGAATGACCAATACACTTGCTAATGACCTGCACAGAATTGTTAAGAAATTCAGTGAGGCTGTGCATTAAACTACTACGAAGCATTAACTACAAAGCTTTACGTAAACATCATTTAACTTACAGTGTACCGTTGTGTTAGTAATAGCTTAGGATGTAACGTAACTAAATTACTAAACAAAGGAAATCCCTTGTGCCTTTTTGGAAAAATGCTTGTGTTCATACTATCCGGCCCTTTCCTGCACACCAGGCCCTGGGCTAAGATCAGGAAGCATGCAATACTCACAAGCCCCCTGGAGTGATGCAAATAAATAGGGCCACCAAAGGCGCCAGAAGCACAGGAAGAGGAGTATGTTAGGGATGAAGCAGAGCCCCCAGTGAGACTCATATAAACTGAGCACTTTTAAATGGGAATGAAGGATGCTGGACGAAAGCACCGGCGCAGTTTACCTTCCATTCCTGAGATCTGACTGTGTGTTTCAGTTTCATTCCTGAGAACATTTCCAGTAAAATGATTCCGAGGCTCCAGAGGTCCACGGCTGAGGTGCACTCCGTGTCGCTCTGCAGGCCGGCCTGGGCCAAGCAGTTCTGCAGCTCTGCTTCTGGGGCCCGGTACCCGTCCGTCTGAATATACTTCACGTCCTGAAGAAGAGGAGTGAATATACAACCAATAAAACACTGTTCCCTTGGCTTCCATCCCTACGATGTATTTACTTCTCTAAACGTGTAATAAGCCACTGCCAAACCGAATGCCAATGAATTTTTAGTCCTTGGCTACCCTAGTTAGTTGGCTCATTAACTGGGCAGTTCTCACAGGCAAACCACACGCTTTCCATACAGCTGCTCGTTCCTTCAGATAATCGCGTGCCTGTTGGGCACTGCTGATAAACACGGACACTCTGCAAAGAGCTGATGAACTGTAGAGAACGGAGAGTTTGCCAGAACTGCCACACGCCTTCTGCCATGAGACAGAGCCCCGACACTGGAGATGCCAGTAAAAGTAACGACCTCTTCATTAGCTGCGCTACCTAACGCGCAGACACACATCCTTTTCGTACATGGTGGCAACGAAATTCCTTTTATGTGCTTCACCCCAAACCACTTAGTATTTTATTACTTAAAAAAAATTTTAATGCTTATTTATTTTTGAGAGAGACACAGAGTGTATGAGGCAAAGGGGTAGAGAGAGGGGGAGACACAGAATCCGAAGCAGGTTCCAGGCTCTCAGCTGTCAGCACAGTGCCTGATGTGGGGCTCGAACTCACAAACTACAAGATCATGACCTGATCTGAAGTTGGACACTTAACCAACTGAACCATCCAGCCCCACACCCCCATTTAGTATTCTAGACAGAAATATCTCTAAGGGTCGGGGCACCTGGGTGGCTTAGTTGGTTAAGCCTCCAACTCGGTTTCGGCTCAGGTCATGATCTCACAGTTTCGTGGGTTCTAGCCCTGCGCGGGGCTCTGCACTTATAATGCAAAGCCGGCTTGGGATTCTCTCTCTCCCCACCTCTCTTCCCCTCCCCCACTGACTCTCTCTCTCTCAAAACAAATAAATAAACTTAAAAAATTTTTTTCTTAAAGAAAAGAAAAAGAAATACCCTAAGTGTCTACCAAAGCGCTCCTGTTTTTAAAGTATTTCTTACCTGATTGCCTTCTTTGAAGCTAAGTCCAAAGTCAATGAGTTTAAAACATTCATTCTCTGCGCTCCACAGTATGTTGCGTGGTTTGAGGTCTGCGTGGACATACCCCTCGTGATGGAGAAAAGCCAGGGCCTCCAGGACATCCCTGGCACAGTGCTGTATCATCCACATAGAGCAGCCCTGATGACTGGAATACAGAAGCAATTCCGAGACGCTGACATCCAGGAGTTCGAGCAGCAGACAGCGTGAGGGCACATTTGGAGAGAAGTGGATTGTAAAGACCCCGTACAAAGTCACTAGGAAAAAGGAAACGAGTTATAATGTAAAACCCGGCTCTGAACACGCTACAGCACAGATCACCGCAGCACGACTTTGGGAAACTCTAGAGAAGGACAACTCAGATGAGCAGTGAAGCTTCCACTGCAATTTCTTTTTCCCAAAAGTAAGACTGGGGGGGGGGGGGGGCAACTGGGTTATTTTAAAATGAGAAAATCTCCAACAGTTCATCAGTGGTCAAAGATATTAAAGATGCCACGATAATTCAAAGTGAGTATCGCTAAGTGGTCAGTGATGGGTGAACACGCACTCACGGTACCCAGCCAGAATGATCACAAGTAAAATCCAAATATTAGGGACTCTTAGTGCCACGCCATGTGAAAACAAAATTGCAGACTCGTTCTTGATCCAAAACAGCACTCTAGGGAGTACAGGTCAGGGGTAGAGCATTAGACTGCAACAGAGCACTCTATAATCTAAATAGTAAAGACTGAAAAAACAAATAAATATTAAAAGCGATTAAGACCTTCAAGATGACAATTTAATCTAATCTCGTAAAAATTCAACAAGTCCTTAGGCTTGTGAAAACTGCAAAAAAAATTTCCCTCAAATATCAGGGTTACGTACATCATCTAGAAAGCTTTAAAAAAAAGAAAAAAGAGGCAACACTATTGATGAAGAAAATCTTCTCCAAAATGGTAATATGAAAAAGGTCACTCTTCAGATTACATATAGATTATGCGTGCCAGGAAGTAAGACATTATCTATTAGCCAAGCTATAACTGACTACATACACTCTGTTAACGTAAGGGCAGCGAAGGTTCTTTTCACAAATCAATGATCAGTAATCATTATATACCTTCTACTCTGAACACAGAGTATCGTGTAACACAGACCTACTAGGGTCAAAATATACTAATTTTCCTACTTCCCATAAGGGATCCTATGTTAATACTGAGTCACTTCTCCCAAATCCATACTAAATATGCACCAGGTAACATCTGTGTGAGTTAACAGCCCTAGAAGGGCTTCTAGCCCTTAATTATCCCAAGCCCTAGAAGTGTTTCTCATTTTGCACGGGTACCGGAAGACTCAAAAATGTCCATACAAGACATGAGAAATCTAGCAAAGATGTGCCTCCTTTCGCTAGAAAAGGTAGCTCTGTGCTAACGTGAGTGCAACATTTTCTGATGAGACCCGGAGCAAAGCGGATCTTAACTGAGCATCTATTACGTGACACGGGGCTAAGCCGACCACCAACTCCACCCTACCGCAGACCGGGTGAAGGGGGATGGGAAAAGGGCCAGGATCGGGGGACGAGACGGCCTGACCCATGTCTCCCGCCTTAAGGACGGAAGGGGAACGCCAGGCCGAGGTGGGGGGCGGGGAGGGGGAGGTGTACGGCCGGGCGGGGAGCTGGGCAAGAAGGGAAGGAAGGCGGCGGCAATTACCGATGTTCCTGTGACCCTGCAGCTGCTCCAGCGCCGCCCTCTCTTTGCGGAAACCGTACTCGGCGGCCGAGGCCGCAGCGCCGGTGGTTCCCGGCGGCAGGAACTGCTTGAGGGCGCCGGGGGGCGAGCCGGGGGTGCCGCAGCAGCGCACCCGATACACCGAGGCCGAGGAGCCGCTCCCCAGGCGGCTCTGTACCTGCCACAGCCGCCCGAAGGCTTCCAGAAACCGCGGCGGCTCCGCGCCCCACGCGCAGCCGGACCCCGCCATCGGTGCGGACGGAGGGCGCTGGCACGGGAGCTGAGGCGACGCCCGGGGCAGGCCGGCAGGGCCCGCGGTCACATCCCCGCCTGCCGGACCAGCGGCTCCGCAGGGAGGGGCCTGCCGCCGCCTCGCCGACTGCTGAGACCTCAAGCCGCCATGACACCGGAAACCGAGAGCGCTCGGGTCCAGACACCGGAAGTGGAGGGGGAACCAATCGTGGAGGCCCGAGGAGGCGGGCCCAGAAGGGGCGGGTCTAGAGCTGAGCGCAGGAATTAGGTGTGCGAGCGCAGCCTGGAGCGTGAGCCGTTCAGCTGGGCTCGCTGCTCTTCGGGCCGACGCTAAGCGCCTTCGCGAACGTTTCCTGAAGCTGCGACTGGGCCTTTACCTTGTGGAGGCGCGCCCCTCACCTCTGGGAACCTCAGGAGAATGA
This sequence comes from Hyaena hyaena, assembly GCF_003009895.1. Taxonomy (NCBI): domain Eukaryota; kingdom Metazoa; phylum Chordata; class Mammalia; order Carnivora; family Hyaenidae; genus Hyaena; species Hyaena hyaena. The sequence continues at coordinate 854,769 of NW_024080908.1, read as the reverse complement.
GGCCCAGCCTACGCTTCTCCTAGAGGGCAGCCCCAGGGGAATAAACCAGTTACTGCAGGAAAGGGTTTGCCACAGCTCCAGCCTTGCCTGTGATCCGAACTGTCAAAATTCTGGAAGCCCAGCCTCGGTGCCCCTTAGTCCGCCTTGCCTGTGACCGCCTCATCAAACTGCATCTGCCCTGGGCGAACGTGGACCTTCTACAAATGTTTACTTTTTATATAGTCACTCTTTTGCCCATTTAATAAAGGTTTACTAAGTAACAGATGTAGCCAAAAGCAATATCCATCCACACACTAAGGTGTGCAATAAATGTAGCCTTCCCTATTTTTCTGTAATTCAACTTTATCTATTCCTTTTTTAAAAAAATTTTTAATGTTTTTTAAAAAATTTATTCTTGAGACAGAGAGAGACAGAGCATGAGCAGGGGAGGGGCAGAGAGAGAGGGAGACACAGAATCCAAGGCAGGCTCCAGGCTCCGAGCTGTCAGCACAGAGCCCGATGTGGGGCCCGAGCCCACGAACCGTGAGATCATGACCTGAGCCGAGGTCAGATGCTTAGCCGACTGAGCCACCCAGGCGCCCCTCAACTTTACGTGTTTCAAGCTCCATTCAGATGCGGTGGCGGAATTCAATTTCAATTTGCCCCTGTCTCCTTTTCCTTCCGTTTGTCTCCGTTCCCAGGCAGGTCGGGTGGCTCGTGTAGTGCAAGGTGGATGAGGCTTAGGACCCATCTGCTCTTCAGCATCCTGGGTCATCACCTTGTCTGATGGCGGCGGAGATGTACCTTATTTCTGTCTACGTGGCCCTTTTGGGTTCTGGAGTAGGGAGAACTCTGCATTACCCCACGATTTCTAACAAGCGTTTTTCTCTATGTGTAAAGTCAATACTAATGTAAGAGCTTGGGCTCTTGAAATACAAAAATCAAAGAAAACTCACAGGCTTCTTTCAAGGCAATGAGCACAGCCATTTATCTGCTCATATAAAAGGAAGAGAGGGGTACACGAGTGGCTTAGTCGGTTAAACACTGAGCTCTTGATTTTGGCTGGGGTCACGATCTCACTTTTTGTGGGTTCAGCCCTTCATCAGGTTCTGCGCTGGAGCCTACTTGGAATTCTCTCCCTCTCTCTCTGCCCCTCCCCTGCTCATACACACACTCTCTCTCTCAAAATAAATAAACATTAAAAATTTTTTTAAAAAGGAAGAGAAAGTGGGGAAAACAGTGGGCAGAGAACTTCGGCTTGAATAGAGGGAAGACATAAAATAGAAACAAACTCTGATTTCAAGCAACTTGGAGCTGAGAGAATAAATTAGACATGTATATCAACACAACCCAAGGAGTAAAGGTAAATTTGCTCTAAAGGAGGTGCAGATAAATTGCGAGGACTCTTTAGAAGAACTCTGAGCAATTCACTTGTCAGAAAAGCACGAGTAAAAAGAAGCATTTGATTCCAGTCTATCTTGTCGAAAGAGTGGACTGTAATCAGAGTGTGAGCTTTTCAAAATTTGCTAGGTCCTCCTTGTGAAAAATATCCATTGTTATAATCCATATCTTAGCACGATAAGCCCTTCTGCTGCATGCTAGAAGCAGAAATTACCAGTTTGAAAACTCATCTCTAGTAAGGCTTTCTTTCTTTGTGCTGTTCCAAATCCTTACACTGTGATATCTTCTTGTGGCTCCTTTGCTGACATACAAGGTAAACGAACTGAATTGCATAATTGCACCACATTCAAAAGTAGTACGAACAATAACCCAAAATATGTGGCTTGGGTTCCTTTTAAAGGAAGGGCCGGCCCATCTTTTAATTGCTGAGCTCTTGAGGGGCCTCCAGCATGAAAGTAACAACTCAGTGGTGCCAGTCTCCAGAATGGCCCCCCAGTGACCCTTGTCTCCTGGTGTTCATGACCTTCATGGGATTTTGGAGTGGGGTGGAGGTTTGGAGCCGACAGCTAAGACACTTCAAGGTGTCTTTGGTGCCAAAGAGGTGATTTTATTAAAGCACGCGGACAGGACCCATGGGCAGAAAGAGCTGCTCTGGGGATGTGAAGAGAGACTGCTTACATACTGCGGAGTTGCGGGAGGTAGAGTCAAGAGAAAGCTTCTTTTTTTTCTTTTTTTTAACATTTATTTATTTTTGAGAGAGAGAGAATGAGTGGCGAAGGGGCAGAGAGAGAAGGAGACACAGCATCTGAAGCAGACTCCGGGCTCTGAGATGTCAGCTCAGAGCCCGACGAGAGGCTCAAACTCACGAACTCGAACCCGGAGATCATGACCTGAGTTGAAGTTGGATGGTTCACCGACTGAGCCATCCCGGAGCCCCAAGAGGAAATTTCTTAAAGTGATTTCCATATGCAAAAGAGGATTTCTGGAGGACTGGAGGCCTAGCTGATGTCAAGCTAAGGCTGCTTTTCCTTCTAGCAAAGCGTTAGCATTAAGGCAGTAGGGAGCTCCTGGAGAAACATTTTACTCTGCCAGCCTCTGCCTAGAACCATCTTTTCTCAGACATCTACATGGCTCATTTTTCCTTTCTTTCAGGTTTCTGCCCAAATGTCACTGAATCGGTGAGGCCTTTCCTGGCCACTCTAATACAAATTGGCAATTCCCTATACCCCTGGACTGCCCTGTTACCCTTACATTGCTTTCCTCTTTATCTATAGTATTTTTATTTGGCACAGTATATATTTTCTCTTTCTTTCTTTCTTTTTTTCTTTCTTTCTTATTAGTAGATTTCTCTGCCTAAAATGTAAGCTTGATGAGGACAACTTTGTATCTCTTCACTGAGTATTTCCAGTGCCTGCAACACTGTCTGCAACATACTAGGCACTTAGGAAATAAGTTTTATTTTATTTTATTTTTATTTTAACTTAAAAAAATTTTAACGTTTACTTTGAGAGAGAGACAGACAGACAGAAGCAGACTCCAGGCTCTGAGCTATCAGCACAGAGCCTGACACGGGGCTTGAACCCATGAGCCGTGAGATCATGACCTGAGCTGAAGTCAGACACTTAACTGACTGAGCCACCCAGGCGCCCCTAGGAAATATTTTTTAAATAATTGCCTTCCCCCCCTGCCCCCACCAAAAGGCAGCCACTGAAGCCTATGAACAGAAAGGAGATGACAACCAAGAGGGGAAATGAAGAGGCCACAAGGACTTTTACCAAAGGCCTTACATCCTAGAAAGGAAAGAAGATGATTAGAAAAAGAATTCGGGAGACAGACTTTGAGGAGAGGAAAAGAACAGAAGGAACCGAGAGGCTGAGGTGAGCGACATCCGCCTGCCTCGGGGGAATGAGTGCTCCGCTTGTCGCTGGGATGGGAAAAGAGTGAATAAGATTCCCAAGGAAAAGTTCAGTCTGCTCGCAGGTCAGTGGCTTTTTCTCTGGGGCTTTACTGCTTCTCATCCCACTCCCTGCTGACGGAGATGAGAACTTCCTGCCCAAGTGATTTTCATGTGACAGACACCTGAGAGCTGGCTGGCAGTGGGGGGCAGTTTCCATCTGGAGCCTCGGCTGCAAGGGAAGCCCTAGGTTCCCTCTGGAACACCAGCCTGTTCCTTTCTGTATTCAAGGAACGGTCACAGCAATAGCACTGCTAGGAATTTACTCAAGGGATACAGGAGTGCTGATGCATAGGGGTACATGTACCCCAATGTCCATAGCAGCACTCTCCACAATAGCCAAATCCTGGAAAGAGCCTAAGTGTCCATCAACGGACGAATGGATCAAGAAGATGTGGTTTATCTATACCATGGAATACTACATGGCAATGAGAAACAATGAAATCTGGCCATGTGTAGCAACATGGATGGACCTTGAGGGTGTTATGCTGAGCGAAATAAGTCAGGCAGAGAAGGACAAATATCATATGTTTGCACGTATAGGAGGATTAGGAGGAACTTAAGGGAGGACCATGGGGGAGAAGAAGGAGGAAATGGTGGGGGAGAGGGAGGGAGGCAAATCATGAGAGACTCTTGAATGCTGAGAACAAACTAAGGATTGATGGGTGTGGGGGGGGGAGGGGGGAGATGGGCATGGAGGAGGGCACTTGTGGGGATGAGCACTGGGTGTTATATGGAAACCAACCTGACAATAAACTATTTATAAAAAAAAAAAAAAAAGGAACGGGTCAAATGTAGGACTGTGCTGAGGGGCGAAGTCTTCCCTGGGGTAGCAGGGTGATGCACTGTTCGTTATTATTTGCTTTCCCGCACACACGGAGCCAGTCTTCTTTCTTTGCAGCCCCACCTTCCTGGTTTGCTGTGTTGCTGTGGAGTAGATCAAGCAGAAGCATCTGTAACTCCTGCAGGGAGGACCCAGGCCCATGCCCACCCCCTGCAGGACCCTGGCATCGGAGCCTCCTCCTAGGCAAGGAAGCCCACAGCTTTTCTCATCCTCAATCCCCGGCCCAGACTCTTTCGCAAAGGACCACAGGACACTGCAGGGTGAAATATGGGAAGGAAGGTGGGGAGGCAGAGGTGATTGGGAAAGAGGAGACCAAAGAAAAGGGGACTGAGGGGTGCCTGGGTGGCTTGGTCGGTTGAGCGTCCGACTTTCGCTTAGGTCATGATCTTGCTGTTCGTGGGTTCGAGCCCCATGTCGGGCTCTGTGCTGGCTGCCAGCTCAGAGCCTGGAGCCTGTTTCAGTCTGTGACTCCCTCTCTCTCTGACCCTCCCCTGCTCACACTGTCTCTCTCTCTCCCAGAAATAAATAAAAACATAAAAAAAAAATTAAAAAAAAAAAAAAGAAAAGAAAAGGGGACTGAGCCGGTTGGGCCATTCATTTCATTCTCTTCCTGCCTTGCATTTCTCTCCCAGCACCACGGACTCCCACAAAAGCCACGTTCACAGACAATGACTTCTGCAAAATGTGGATTCTCCAACCTCTCTGCTCTATTCTCCACCTGCTGGTAGGAGTGTTAATAAACAGAAGAAATGATCAGCAAAACCCAGGAAAATCCTTGCTAATCCAGAAACTGCACAGTCATTCCACATAATTAAGAATTGTCTTGGACGCCTGAGCGGTGCAGTGGTTGAAGCATCTGACTCTTGATCTTGGCTCAGGTCATGATCTCACGTCATGTGAGATGAAACCCCGCATTGGGCTCTGAACTGACAGTAAGCAGCCTGCTTGGGATTCTCTGTCCCCCTCTCTCCCTTTGCCCTGCCCCTCTCAAAATAAATAATTAAACCAAAAAAAAAATTGTCTCTAGATTCAAAAGTGTTGTGTTTTTTTATTTTTAAGTTTATTTACTTATTTTGAGAGAGAGAACATGAGCATGAGTGGGGCAGGGGCAGAGAGAGAACCCCAAGCAGCCTCCGTGCGCTGTCAGCCCAGCGCCGGACTTGGGGCTCAAACTCACAGTGAGGTCATGACCTGAGCTGAAGTCAAGAGCGAGACGCTTAACCAACGGAGCCACCTAGGCACACCAGAAGTGTTGTGTTTCTATTCCTGATCTTGAAATAGTGAAAGTTCACAAAAGAGATATATAAACTCAGATTCTTTTAAATCATCATTTGTCACTTATTTTACTTGATGTCACAGACTGACTGCCTTAATCAGTAATTTGCACTAAGAACTGCAAAGTTATTATTTCAAACAGTTCTTCTTCTAAAATTTTAAGATTCTACTTATGAATTAAGGTTCTGGTTCTTCTAGCCTGAGCAAGTTTCCATTAAATCCTTTCTGCTTCATGGGTACATGTATGATGTCAAAGTACTAATCCTTACTATGTTGGTATGTCTTAATATAATAGGAATACTATATATTTTAATACTCTATCTTTTAAAAAGTTTTTTTTAAGTTTATTTATTTTGAGAGAGAGAGAGCAGTGGAGGGGCAGAGAGAGAGGAAAAGGGAGAATTCCAAGTAGGATCTGAGCTGTCAGTGCAGGGCTTGATTTCACAAACTATAAGATCATGACATGAGTCAAAATCAAGAGTTGGACATGTAACTGACTCAGTCACCCAGGCGCCCCAGGACTCTATCTTTTAATAGATTTTTGTATTGTATCAATTCATTTGGGGAGGGAGGGATTCAGAGAGAGATTAGCAGTTTGAGGGGTTTTACTGTTATTTTGGTTATGCTGGAGCTGTGTTACAATATAAAAAGCATTGATGGGATTTAGGCAAAGAAACCTGAATGGTATGCAGTGGAAGATGGTAGACTTGCATTCCACCCATCCCCCTGCCAATTCTTTTCTTTTTTTTTTTTTCACAAATAACATTTTTTATTTGTTGCCATTAAATGTCTGAATTTCAAACAGATTCCTGGACTGGTGGCTCATATCCATCAGCTCGTTCAACTTTAGCACTGGTCTCATCCCCAGTAGCTTTTCCAGAACTACTACCTTCACCGTGAAGCTCCGTGAGCTTTCCCAATTCAAACTTGGGCTTCTTGAGCATTTTTACTTTTCTAACAAAGACATCATTGAGTGGATAAATAGACTGGCAATCTTTTTTTATGTCTTTTCCATTGCTGTCTGGAATCAATTTATTGACCACTTCTTTCAAGTCATTTGTCTGCACCTCTCGGGTCATGATTTCCATCATCTTTTTCCGAATTTGGCGGACCTGCTGGTGCTGAGCATAAGAGGTCTTTCGAATCTGATTGTTGCGTTTTTTAGTAAAACCGACACAAAAAAGACGAAGCAAATACCCATCGGTAGTCTTGACATCAACATGAGCCTCAATCATGGTCTGCCATTTTTTGACCATGGAGCACATTTTGTCCCGGGTAAGATCCATGCCATGGAAATTAGTCAGGCAGTTTTTGCCCTGAACATCTTCAGTAATCAGCTTGAATTTCCTAAATGCAATTTCATCATTCTGCAGATCAGCAAGGCTTACTTCAAACACACGACCCTTGAGGCCATCAGATGCGATTTTGGTTCCTTGAGTTCTTGTGACTAGTGTTTTCCCGATATTTCTTATATTAAACATTGCCGGTGCTTTTACATCATACCAATCTTTCTTTGAAAATGGATCAACCACTTTCTTCTTGGCTCCCTTTCTCCCCCCTGCCAATTCTAATGAGGAATAATAGCAAGAATTACCATATGAAGCCTGACTTCCCTTATTACCTAAAACACAAGACCCTTTGATTAGCTTTCTTCCCTCCTGACATATTTGTAATAACTTTTTACTTCTTTTTGTCTCTTGAATCGAGATTTAATATTCCTAATGAATATCACAAAATTTGCCTTATTTCATAGCAATAGAATAGATTATTCCTCTCTGAATATTTTTACATATATTAAGCGCCCTTTATAGTCTCTTTTTGAGTGTTTAATGCATAGCTTAGCTAATCTTGACTTTGAATGTATCATATATCTGCAACAGATTTATGGTGTTAAGACTTGCATAATTTAAAAGTCCTATGATTTGAGACTCATTTTCCCGCAAAAGTAAAAGTAAAGTGGGAATATACATATTTAAAGGACATAAATCCACAATTCTCGCAATGTGATTTTGTATCAAGGCTGCTTTGTCTTTCATCATCATTATCTCCAGAATTTAGTAGAGTCTTTTCTTCCAAGTGAACAGTATTTTTATCACAATGAGTGGCTATGTCCTTACTATTTCTTTTTTTTTCTTTTATAGCTTATTGTCAAGTTGGTTTCCATATAACACCCAGTGCTCATCCCAACAAGTGCCCTCCTTCATGCCCATCACCTCCCTTCCCTTCTCCCCCACCCACATCAACCTTCAGTTTGTTCTCAGTATTTGAGAGTCTCTCATAGTTTGCCTCTCTCTGTCTCTCTAATGTCCATACTCTTTCATCTCCACTAATTTCTTCCCCACAGTGACTAGTGTTGCAGGACTGCTTTACTCTAGCACAAATGATTGAATATAGGTTTATTGAGTATACTCAAAATATTGAGTATAGGTGTTAAGATCTTCAAAATATTTAAAACTATGCAATAGTAAATGCTGAAGTAAAATCATGGGAATAAGCATGCATCATAAAGAATGATGTCAGATCGGGGCACCTGGGAGGCTCAGTCAGTTGAGTGACTAACTTTGGCTCCGGTCATGATCTCACGGTTCGTGGGTTCGAGCCCCACATCAGGCTCTGTGCTGACAGCTCGGAGCCTGGAGCCTGCTTTGGATTCTGTGTCTCCCTCTCTCTCTGACCTCCCCCACTTGCATTCTGTCTTTCTCTCTCAAAAATAAATAAACATTAAAAAAATTTAAAAAAAATAAATGATGTCAGATCAAGAAACAGAAATTCCAAAGGATTATGGATTAAGGAAGACAAAAATATATGGCATTTTATTAATAAATAATTTTCTAAAGGTGCCTGCTGGCACTGATTCAGTTCTTCAACTATAGTGTAAAGGTCCTGGGCTCTTTCCATTTTCCCTTGGGCCCATTGCATCCTCAGGTACAAATGTCTGCTACCTCTCCAGGTACATCTTTCTGCGACAGCATTCAGGAGCAGGCAGCAGGGTTGCGGTTAGGGCAGCCAGAGACCCCTCTTTCACAATTCTCTCTTCTTTTATCTGGGAATAAAACAGTTTTAACTGAATGGCCCAAACTAACTTATGACCCAATCACCAGGGAAAGAAAAATATTACCGTCCTTGATTTAGACCACGGATGATTCATTCCCTGGGACTTGCGAGATGCTTATGTGAATAAAATCAGGTTTCTGTTAGAAAGGAAAAGGGGGAGAGTAGTTATCGGGCAGGCAATCAATAGTGTAAGCAGCATTCCGGTACCATTATATGGTATCCAGGCTACCATACCACTCACATCGTATTTCAACTATTTACTGCTTTGTAACCAAACACTTTACGAGTTAGGGGCTTAAAACAACAGTGTGCTATCATTTCTCATGCATCTGACAGTTGACGGAACTCTTGTTTGGGGTCTCTCGTATGGTTGCAATGAAATAGCAGGTGAGGATGGAGTCATCTGAAGGTTTCTTCTCTCTTATATCTGACACCTCGGATGTTGGGAACAGCTCGAGCTAAGAGCATCTGTCTCCAAGTGACACAGATGGGCTACCTCACAGTATGACAGTCACAGGACAGCCAGACGCTTTCACATGAAGAGCCTGAAATTAAGTCCTCCATTAAGAGCAACGTCAGGCTGCACGTAGCCCCAGTTCCATTAAAAGCTTCAGCTGAAGTCACCCTCAGGACTGCCCTGGGATCAGCCAATCAAAAGAAATGTGTAACATTCCTGTGGTCTGAGTCAGGCCGGGAACTGCAGGTAGTTACTCTGTACAAACTAGCCAATCACTCACCGCTTGCCTAAACCCCAGGTAGGCCCTTTGAGCTCACCTTATAATTGGTCATTTTCAAAGGATTCTCAAAGGTCATGATTGGGTCCCGCCAAAAGTAACGGACGCCTCACAGATACTGAATGGTCAAAACTGTTACCATGGGTATTGTACAATTATGACTGGTGCTTATGTGATGATGCAAAAAGTACAACGTGTGCACTGTATCACCCCTGTCCCTTACCCCATAAAAACCTTGCTCGCCATTGTTCAGGGCTTCTCCTTGCTGCCGCTGCACCAGTAGACAGGTGAACCCCTGTTCGAGCTTGTGATAAAGACCTGTATGTACTTGCATCGGTGACGGCTCCTTGGAGGTCTCAGGGGACTCACGATTTGGGCACAACACACAGTGACTAGTTACCTCCTGAACAAATATTCCAAGAGATCTAGTTGGAAGCTTCAAGGCTTCTTATGACCTAGCTTCCAAAGTCATACCATGTTACTTCTACTGTATTTTGTTGTCAAAACAACAGGAGCCACATTCCAGCTCATATTCAAAAATTTTTTTAATGTTTATTTATTCTTGAGAGAGACAGAACGCAAGCAGGGGAGGGGCAGAGAGAGAGGGAGACACGGAATCTGAAGCAGACTCCAGGCTCCCAGCTGTCAGCACAGAGCCCAACGTGGCACTTGAACCCACAAACTGTGAGATCAGGACCTGAGCCAAAGTCAGGCACTCAACCGACTGAGCCACCCATGTGCCCCCCAGCTCATATTCAAAAATAGCAGGGGATAGGTTCCCCTCAGTGGGGGATGGCTTTCTCCTACAGGAGGGGAAGGAAAATATGGTGGCCATCTTGGACCGACGTTTGCATCCCCCAAAATTCACATGTTGAAATTCTAATCAATAATGTGATGGGATCAGGAGTTGGGGCCTTTGGGGGGTTGATCAGGTCACCAGGGGGGCAGGAGTGTAATCACTGCACCTTAGAAAAGAGACCACAAACAGCTCTCACCGCTTTTGTCTTGTGAAGCCACATGGAGAAGATCTATGAATCAGGAAGCACACTTTCACCAGACAACCAAATGTGCCAGCACCTTGATCTTGGACATCCTGCCTCCTGATCTGTGAGAAACACATTTTTATTGTTTAAATGCCCAGTCCATGGCATTTTTGTCACAGCAGCCCTAAGGGACCACAAAAGGATGACAAAGTATGGCTGCTGGCAAGTGTTGGCTGATATTTTAATGTACTGGCTAATAGAACATCCAAACATGGCACTAGCATGTACACGGTTTGTGATTCATGTTCATCAGTGTTGTGATTGTCCAACTGTTGATGAATTTTTCCAATTTAGAGAGATTTATACCGATCGAAGTTTTATAGAATATGTAATCATTCAGGCCACACTCTTTAATTTGCACTGTTCAAAACATTATTTTTGGGGCCTCTTGGGTGGCTCAGTCAAGTATGCTTCTGGCTCTTGATTTTGGCTCAGGTCATGATCTCACAGTTCATAGGATAGGGCCCCACATGGGGCTCTGTGCTGGTGGTGTGGAGCCTGCTTGGGATTCTCTCTCTCCCTCTCTCTCTGTCCCTCTCTTACTTGCTCGCTCTTATTCTCTCTCTCAAGATTAATAAAAATTTATACATATATATTTTTTAAGTTTATTTATTTTGAGAGAGACAGAAAGCGCAAGCAGGGGAGGGGCAAGAGAGAAGGAGAGAGAGAGAGAATCCCAAGCCGGCTCCGCGATGCTAGCGCAGAGCTCAACACCCAACTGGGGCTTCAAACCACTATTCAAAATAGTATTAAATGTAACCTCACTACATATCATATGCAACTCAACAATGTAGTCTTTTTCGAGTTTTCTTGTCTCCTTTCCCTCCTGCTTTTGTTTGCTGGTTCGTTTGGTTGATTGATTGATTTGCATCTCACTGGGTCCAAGGAAGGGGGCTCAGAGAGTGCCTGTGGGATGTGCTGGGTGCAAAGGGGCTCTGGGGAATCCGAGCATCTGAATGGATTTCTGTTACTTGCTGTGGAGTCTTCAATGTAAACCTTTCCTCCTCCACCCCCTCTGCCAAATCTGGGGTAAATCTGACTTTGTTCACTGATGCTTTCTTACGAGTGAGTGTTGACTTGGGCGGGGAAGGGCAGTGGCCACACTGTTGCAATGGCGCTTTCTGGGCCATGTGGGTCAGTGCTGGGGAAGGACAGGAAGCCTAGGTGGGATGGGGGTGGGGGAGACTTGGAGGCAGAGGGGGGTGTCATGAAAAAGTAAGTCCCTAGGAATTTACATGACAGAACTTTTCTCAGGGCATGGTCTGGGGAAACTGAGGTAATTCTACCTAAATTTCAAGTGCTGGGAGGGGCCCACCGCAAGCTGTGTTAGACACCACTGGAGGGTCTCCTATGTTAGCCAATCAGGCAGCTGTGTTGGCCCTGAAGTCCCCAAGGAAAACAGCATTTTACACTTGGGAGAAACCCCTTAGATTTCTATCAGTAGCAGTGCATTCGGGTAGATTGAGTAATTAACTAATTTAGGCAATGACTTCGTGTCCAGAAAGCCTTGTAGAACTGACCGTGCTGACCACTCATTGCCTCCAGTAAATCAAACAGATTTGCTCAACACCTACGTTAAGCATGTCTTTTTATTTTCTGTATTCTGATATTTTTAAAAATTTTTAGTTTTAAGAACACATTTTTAAATATTTATTTATTTTGAGAGAGAGAAACAGAGAGACAGAGCACAAGCAGGAGAGGGGCAGAGAGAGAGGGAGACACAGAATCTGAAGCAGGCCCAGGTTCTGAGTTGAGAGCAGAGAGCCCCATGTGGGGCTTGAACTCACAAACCACAAGATCATGACATGAGCTGAAGTCGGATGCTTAACCGACTGAGCCACCCAGGAATGCTTGTATTGTGATATTTTAACATTGAGGGCCTTGCTGACCTTGGAGGACTGTCCCTCCTAGGACTAGCCAATTGCTAGAGATACTAAATTGCTCGCCCCTCTTTTCAAATGCAAACTTCCCAATCCAGAACCTGTACCCTTAATCCCTTTATTTCACCTCAGCCTTAATCACCCCAGAGCCAGGTATCAGAGAGGAGGCCCAGGCACACTGCGTCTGCCTCGGGGTGCCAGCCCATCCTACACCTCGTCCAGCCCATCCCAGGGAAACCACAATAAGGACAGGTCTGCGGTCCCTGCCCCAGCGACCCCCCTGCCCCCCGAAGTATTTTCCCCTGCTCTGCCCCCCACAGAGGGGCGTGACTCCTCCCCTGGGAACTGTGAGGAATAAAGGGTTTCCAGCAGCAATCGTCCGCTGATCTGTGAGCCTTCCTGCAAGGAATAGACACGCTTTTCCCAGGAGAAGCCACATCCTTGGGTAGTAAGAACCTGCAGCTGCCTCGAAACCTGAAAAAAAGGAGGTGGACAGAGACCAGTGCACCTGTGTGTGGGGTGTGTGTGTGTCTGTGTGCGTGCGTGTGCGTGCATGTGTGTGTGTGTGTGTGTGTGGTGGGTATGGGTGTGGTGCCTCAGTTTCAGACTTCTAGCTTCTGCGAGAAAATACATGTCTGTGGCTTTCAGCCACCCAGTTTTTGGCACCTTGTCATGGTGGCCCTAAGAAATGACCACAGGGAGGAAACAAGCAGTGTACCCAGGGAGCACTCTGGACCCACCCGCCATGTCAGTGAGACCGAGGGGCTACTTTTAATAAGAGTCATCCCGTCCCCAAGGCCTGAGGGGACTTTTCCAACTTTTCACCAGTGATGTGTGTCCTTGTACTGAAGACCCTCAGAATGAAACAAGAGAATGTTCTAGAGTGCTGTGGGCCCTTTAGCACAGCTGGAAAGCTATGCCGCATGGGGCACAACTTGGGGACGTCTACACTCTTTCGGTATCACTCATGCTGACATTTCAGCTTTTCTTCTGCTCTGATGAGGGCAAGAAATAGAAATCCAAGAAACTGGGGGTACTTGGGGGGCTCAGTCAGCTAAGCGTCTGACTTCGGCTCAGGGCACCATCTCACGGCTTGTGAGTTCGAGCCCCGCATCGGGCTCTGTGCTGTCAGTGTGGAACCTGCCTAAGTTGGGTTCCTGTCTCCCTCCCTCTCTGCCCCTCCCCAGCTCATGCTCTCTGTCTCAAAAATAAATAAAAACATCAACAAAATTTAAAAAAAAAAAAGAAAGAAAAAGAATCCCAAGAAACGAGGTGATGGTATTAAGCCGCTTTCTGCCAGGAGGCTTCTGGGAAAGAGATGCCAGCTCCTCCAGACTCCTGTTCCTTGCAGGAGGGATTCAGGTTGTTACATGATTTTCCCTGTAAGCCCAGGAAGTAAACTTCTAGAAGACCACCCCTTGCTACCATACACATACTTCCTCTCACCCTGGAGCCCTGTGAAAGGTCAGGCAGAAGCCGGAATTGACCGCAGTGCTGTGGCCGGACCTGTAAGTGGCCAGTCATTGTAATCACCTTTCTGTTGAGATCTCCCAGGAGCTGTATCCCTGCTCCCCATCTCAGGGGCCAGGCTGCTGCCTACCGAGGGCCAGGAAACACAGCTAAAAGGGTGACAGAGAAGACCAGACCCTGTTACGCACCTGGGCAGCAAGGGACATATCTGTCATTTCCTCAGACTGACCACTTTAACCACCAAAGTTTTGTTTTCTCTTCTCACAGCCCCTGACATCTGCCTTGGTATCTTTTTTCGATTCTAGTTCTTCCTTTGGTCATGTCCCTGATGTGAAAACTGACTAATACCTGCACCCCCAAGTCCAGGATCCCGTGTATATGTTAGGTTCCTTGACAAAAGGAACTTTGCAGATAGAATTAAAACTGACTATGGGGCACCTGGTGGCTCAGTTGATTAAATGTCCAGCTTCAGCTCAGGTCATGACCTCGCCGTCTGTGAGTTCAAGCCCCACATTGGGCTCTGTGCTGACAGCTCAGACCCTGGAGCCTGCCTCAGACTCTGTGAGATTCTCTCTCTCTCTTGCCCCTCCCCGCTCATGTTCTGTCTGTCTCTGTCTCAAAAATAAATAAACTTAAAAAAGGAATTAAAAATGACTGCTGATCATTTGACCTTAAAGAAAGGGGGGTATCCTGGATTGTGTCGATGGGTCCAATGTAATCCCAGGAGTTCACCAAAGTAGAAGAACACAGTTGGTGGTTAGAGATTGGTGGAGGAGGGGACAGAGGAGAGGTTTGAAGTGTGGGAGAGACTTGACCTGCCAACACTGATTTTGAGGATGGAAGAAAGAGGTCACAAGCCAAGACACAGGGGAAGGCTCTAGAATCTGAGATGAGTCCTTAACTGAGCCAGTAAGAAAGTGGGCTGCCATTCCCACAACTACATGAAGCTAAACTCCACAACAGTCTACATGAGCAAGAATATGGACTCGGCTCCCAGAGCCTCCAAGAAGGAACACAAGCTGACATCTTGATTTTGGTCTTGTGAGAAGCTAAGCAGAGACCCATCAAGCCCACCAGACTTCTGACCCGAGAAGACAAAGATAATGAATTTGTGTAGTTTTCAGGCACTAAGTGGGTGGTAATTTGTTACAACGCCAATAAGAAATGAATACGCTCAACACATCCGGTTCCCTCAGGAAGTAAACCCAGGTTTCTCATGTGGAGGATGAGATAGATTCCCTAGACTTTTCTCACCTTACTCATTGGCCTCCACATTGAAGAGTAATTAGCCCAGCAACCTCTCCTTGTTATAGGTAGAGGATTTCAACCTCAGTTTCTTTCGTGGTGTTCCAAGAGGACTCCAGCCTGTTCACTTAAACCAAACTGCATGGAAAAAAATAAAGCTGCCTAATGTTTACTTACCTAATGAGCAAACTTCCTGATCATAGCTTCTCCTAAAATGCATACTCATCAAGTTTACCTTTTATATTTGATTCGAGTCTCTTAGCCCCCTTTGAGATCTTTGTTTGCACTCTTCCAGAGATTTCTTTTTCACTTTGTTTACTCCTAAATATTGCAATTGTAAAATAAAGTGAAGCATATAAGAGAGTTAAACATATAAGATGGTTAAAGCAGTGAAATGAGTATATGGTTAACCCTTGAACAATATGAGGGTTAGGGGTACTGACAACCCCCCCTCCTGCCCCAGGCAGTCAAAATGCACACATAACTCTTGGCTCACCCAAAACTTAATTACTAATAGCCTACTGTCGACCTGAAGCCTTACCTGTTACATAGACAGCCGATTAACACATATTTTATATGTTTCTATGTGTTACATATGATATTCTTACACTGGATCCAAGAAATAAAAATCCATGGAGACCCTAAATAGGACCGTGTCTCTCTTTTTCTTTTTCTTTTTGAGATATAAATATTTTGTTGAGATATAATTGACATGCAGCACTGTGTAAGACTAAGGTGGACAGCATCAGGACTTGACTTACATATGTTGTAAAATGATTGCTGCCATAAGTCTAGTTAATATCCATCCTCTCATAGACACACACACCAAAGAAAAAGAAAAAAGGAAAACATGTTTTTCCTAGTGATGAGAACTTTTAGGATTTCCTCTCCTTTTTTTTTTTTTTTAGATTTCAGATCGTTTTTATTTTTTCAAATGTTATTAGGAGTGACTGAAATAAAAAATATAATTGAGTCCCGTCATTGTGGAAATGGCTTTCAGAGAAAACTGGTCAGATGAATATTATCACTTCCCATTTTCAACCAGTCAATAGTGGCCATTGATCAATAGCCGACAGTCTGTCAAGAATGCTCAAGGTACATTATATGAAACAACATGCCTGTTCACGGGGGGGGAGGGACGAACTAGGAAGTAATTCATGCGAACTTCTTGATTTTATCATACAAGACAAGCACAAAAGCACCACCCATGCCTCTAAGAACTTTGGACCACACCCGTGAAAAAAGCTTTGGCTCCTTCATCTCGGGCAATCTTCCTCCAGCAGGCATGCGCACCCGTGTGCATGATGTCAGTTCCTTTGTGCCCCGACTTCATCATCATTCGGCGACGAACAGTGTCAAAGGGATAGGAAGTCAACCCAGCTACTGCTGTGACAGGCTGGGCGATCATCCAGCTGATGACGATGTGAGTGTTCTTGGGATCCGGAAGCATTCCCTTGGCCGTATCATAGATGCCGAAGTAGGCAGCTCTGGAGATGCTAATGTCCTGCACAGACACGTTAGAGCCTTGGTACAGGCCCCTAATCCCTTCGGATTTGTAGATCTTAACCAGGCAGTCACCAAGGCCTCGGAATTCCCTTTCACCCCGGCTTTGCCCACATTGGCTGCCAGACGGGTCCGGGCAAAATCCAGAGGATACACTAAACACAAGGACGTGGCCCCTGTGGCACCGCCTGATGCCAGGTTTCCTGCGAAGTAGCGCCAAAACTGGGTCCTCTTGTCCACGCCGCCCAGGAAGATCTGTTTATATTTATCTTTGAAGGCAAAGTTGAGAGCCTGGGTGGGGAAGTATCTGATGACATTGGCCAGGTTACCGCGCCTTAAGGAGAGGACGCCCTGCTCCTCGGGGATCCGAACCACACAGTCGATGATGCCCTTGTACTGCTTATCGGTGGTGAGCTGCTTGCTGGCGTGCTGCTCCTGCGGCAGCAGCTTGACCCGCCGCAGCCACTCCACCCGCCAGGACGTCCTTGGTGAAGGACACAGCGACATCTGTCATTTTGAAAGGAAAGAGGAGCAGGGCGACTGCGGGACTGCTGTAGGAACCGGCTGGGACTCCGGGACAGCGGGCTAGGATTTCCTCTCCTATACATCGCACAGCAATGTTAGCTGTGGTCACCATGTTGTACATCATGCCCCTTGGACTTACTTATCTTGTAACTGGAAGTATTTGCCCACCTTCATGTGATTCGCCCTCCTCTTACTTTTGGTAACCACAAATCTGATCTCTTTTTCTGTGACTTTTTCTCCCCTTAGATTCCACAGGAGTGAGATCATACAATATTTGACTTTCTATGCCTGACTCATTTCACTTAGCATAGTGCCCTTAAGCTCCATCCATGTTGTTGCAAATAGGAAGATTTCTTTCTTTCTTACGGCTGTTTAATATTCCACGGTGTATATATACCACGTGTTCTGTATCCATTCACCTGTTGACAGGTGACTTACGTTCTTTTCATGTCTTGGCTACTGTAAATAATGCTGCAGTGAACATGGGGATGCAGATATTTCTTCAGCATACTGATTTCATCTCCTTCAGATGTATATCCAGAAGTAGTTTGATCATATGGCGGTTCTATTTTTAACTTTCTGGAGAACCTCCACACTGCTTTCCATAGCGGTTGTAACAATTTACATTCCCACCAATGATTCACAAGGATTCCTTTTCCTCCACAAGCTCACTATTATCTAGACTATATCTATTAATAGATCTATAATAGATCTAATAGGTCTATTATCTCTAGTCTCTTTGGTGATGCTACTTCTAACAGGTGTGAGATGGTACCTTATGGTTGTGATTGACATTTTTCGGATGGTTAATGGTGTTGAGCACATTTTCATGTACCTGTTGGCCATTTGTATATATTTTTTGGGAAAAAAAAGTTTAGTCAGGTCCTTTTCCCATATTGAAATGGGATTGGTTGGGTTTTTTGCTATTGAGTTGTAGGAATTCTTTATATATTGGGATATTAACCCCTTATTAGATAGATGATTTGCAAATATATTGTACCATTCAGTAAATTGTCTTGGTAGGACTGACTCTTGATTCTACTTCTCTCCACGAGTCTACTTCATTCTTCGTTTGCGGACGAGTTCTCTCTTTGCTGTCTTCTGGGTCCATAGCAAAACATCAACAACAAAAACAAAACGTTTATAACCATTTCTAGGGAACTCATTTCCATTCTTATCCCCACGCTCCATCTCCGGTGCCTCCCTCTTCTTTCTTTTCTTAATTTCCTCCAAATTCCTTGGTTAGTGTCTCTGACTAGCCCATCTTGGGTCAGAAGCCTACCCTTGGTCCAATCAACTATGGCTAGAGGGATGGAGTCATGTTTCACAAAACATGGCAGGAGGCTTTGATTGCCATTGATGAAAGGAAGGGGAATCCATGTAAGAAATTAAAGATGCTGGGCACCTGCATGGCTCAGTGGTTCAGGTCATGATCTCACAGTTCTTGGGTTCAAGCCCTACATTGAGCTCCATGGTGGAGGGTAGAGCCTGCTTGGGATTCTCTCTCTCCCTCTCTCTTCCCCTCTTCTCCCCATCACCCTCACTAAGTGACTTCAAAAAAAGAAATTAAAGATGTTGCTGTGTACTGTGCAGCTGTTCTCAGAGGTGGCATTGATCAGAATAACATGAGAATGGAAGACTTTTTATCATAAAAAATTTCAACAACATGCAAAAATCAGAGCCATTAATATAACGAACCTTATCATCACCCAGCTATGGATATTTACTCACATAAGCACAATGCCTTCACTACCCCTAACAAAAGCAACAATTTCCTTGGTTTCATCTACCATCCCATCAATATTTAAATTTCCCCAATAGCGGGAAACTTCTTTGTATTAGGTTTTATCAAACAAGGATCTAAACAAGATCATCATGTTACATTGGTCATATGCTTCATCAATCTCTTTTAATCTAGAGCAGTCCCCATCCCGTTCTCTGACTCCATCTTTATGACATTAACCCATGAAGAAACAATGTTAGTTGTTCCTACCAAATGTCCCACATACTGGATTTTATCTGTCTGCATCTTCATTATGGTCTCATAAATAGAATTTCATTCTAAGAGCTTGACTTACCGCAAGGTCAACAGTTTTTGAAAGTAAGCTTCATTACTGGTGCTGCATGCTTCCTGATGCCTCAAGTTCATGGTAATTCAATGTCTAGTTGTTCTGCTCTTAGTTATGCTAAGACTGACCAGGGGGTTCAGGTGGTGCCTGCTGGGTTTCTCCCTTGTAAATGTCATTGTCAAACCTTTGCCTAAAATGTTCACCCATTGACTGCCTTTGCCTGAATTATTTATTTCATTAGGTACTACAAAATGGGAGCGAGATGAGCCTATGGGGGCGGGGGGGGGGGAAATGCATATGCAACTTTCCTAGGTATTGCCAGACTCTCTTCCACTGGAGTTGTAACCATCTTGTATTCCAACCAGCAATGTAGGCGATATTATCAAATCTTACCCCAGTATGTTTTCAAAGTTTTGGTTTTCATCGATATGATAGGCGAGAGATGTTGCCTCACTATGGATTTTAATTTGCATTCCCCTTATGATGAGTGGAGATAAGGCAGACTGAGTTTTGAAAAAGAAAAAAAAAGCCAAGAGAGCCCCAGTGACGATGATGATTTTGCACCAACTTATTTCTTCCCTTTGGTCAGAAAATATTCTCACATCCAGCTTGGTACCCAGTTTCCTCTTTCCCCAGGATAAGTTCTCTCCTCACCTGTCATAATTCCCAGGAAATTCAACAACACATGGCCCTACACCACATAAGGGAAAATGAGGATCTGAAAGCATAGTTCTCGGATAACAAGTTTCTTGGTGAATGTCACTGCTTTACACCAACAGCAGAGGAGTGTGATTTCCAAGGAAGAGCAAAAACCTGCTACAAGGAAGCTCCACGAGACAGTTTTCCCAGTAGTAGGTGGACCGCTTAAACACAGCAGCAAGATGAAGCAATTGTCTGGTTAAGAAGGCATTAAGAGAAGTAAGGATGACTCATGAGCACATAGTTCTTTTTTTTGTTGTTTATTTATTTTGAGAGAGATAGAGACAATGTGAGTGGGGGGGGGGCAGAGAGAGAGAGAGAGAGAGAGAGAGAATCCCAATCAGGTTCCATACTCTCAGCATAGAGCCAGACACAGGGCTCAAACCCACAAACTGTGAGATCATGACCTGGGCTGAGATCAAGAGGTGGGACGCTTAACCGACTGAGCCACCTAGGAGTTCCTTATTTTTACAGATATATACTTGAGATGTGTGGCAAGTCCTATACAGAAAGAAATTCACATGTAGTTTATACCACTGACATTGTACCATAGTAACTGTGGGAGATAAGTAAATGGGATCTAATTTAAAATATTGGATTACAGATAGGCTCACACGGCTTATTCTGTCTGAAATTAATTCATGAATAATACGTAGACAGTTTGTTTGTTCAAAAAGGCCTTGGGGGAAACAGGGAGATGTTGTTCAGAGGGTATAAACTTCCAGTTATAACAGGAGTAGGTTTTGGGGAATTTAATATACATGGCGTTTATGGTTAATAATACTGTATTACATACTTGAAAGTTGCTAAGAGAGTGGATCTTAAATGTTCTCACAACAAAAAAGAAAGGGTAATTAGGTGACAGGACGAAAGTGTTAGCTTATAGTATGGTGGGAATCATTTTGCAATGTATAAAGATAGCAAATCAATGCATTATACACCCTAAACTTACACAATGTTATATATCAATTATATCTCAATAAAAGTGAGGGGGAGTCTTAGAAATTAGTCTTAGGGCTAACTCTGACCCTCAGATCACAGAAGGCCCCCCCCTTCCCAAGAATATTAGTGGATCAAGGCAGAAAAGGCTAAGAGAGAGACAGAGACAGAGACAGAAGACAGAGACAGAGACAGAGACAGAGAGGAGAGGACAGAAAAGAAAGGAAGGAAGGAAGGAGAAAGAAAGAAAGAAAGAAAGAAAGAAAGAAAGAAAGAAAGGAAGGAAGGAAGGAAGGAAGGAAGGAAGGAAGGAAGGAAGGAAGAAAAAGAAAGAAAAAGGATTTTCTCATCGATACCAGCTTATCTAAAGAGGACTCAGTGTCTCTGGATGGATAGACTTGGTCTTTCTTCATGGGGACACATCACTGCTGGCCTCCAGGACACGAACTTCAAAGGACCCAAGGATCCTCAAACCAATCCTCCTTTTCTGCACCGGGGAGAAGACTCCCTGCATGATTTTCCACACCCAGACATCCCTTCCACCTGTCCCAGGTCCTCCCCCAAAAAGCATAATGCTGAAAGATGTTAACAGTGGCCTTTGCTCATCAAGGGGAGCCTTAAGTGGGGGCTGGGCTGTCCCCCGGCATTGCATTCAGTTGCCTTCTATTCCCACTAATGTCTTCCATTTTTCATGCCATTTGACCAGTGGAAGTCCTACCTTCTCAATTGCTCCATCACAACTGGACAAACCCGGATTCATTCAGCATCCGCACACTTTCTGAGCACCTGTTATGAGCTTAGCGTAGAGCAGGGATGGGCAGCTCCAGCCCGAAATGGGCATGAACCGCAGCCAAAGGTAGCGGCGCGCTCCCAGGAGGGCCCACCAGTAGCCAGAGAAGGAGAAGATGGGTGCTTTAGGGTGATATTCAAGGCCGCAACCCCATGCTGGGGAGCTCACTTCAGCCTTGCAGTCCCACCCACGAACATCACCCAGTTTACCGTGTGCTCAAACTTGCTCTCACCCACTTCTGTGAGTCACACTAGGGCCACTTACAGGCTGAAAAGTCGTGGTCACTTCATCAACCCCACCCCTTTCATTTCCTGAATCTTTCAAAACTGCCTGAGTCCCCACAAGGCAGCGTCACCTCGCTCCCACCAGCCGGCTGGAGAGGTGCTTGGAGAAGCCTTGCGAGGTCACTTTCCCTCAGTTCCCTCCTCAGAGCCGTCCCCAGACCTGCGGACGATTTCAGGGATACCAGAGGGCTCCCCATGGATCTGCCTTGTTACCACGGCCCTCTGTCTAAGAAAGACTGCGAGACCTTACTGCTCAAGGACCGGGTGGATGGCAACTTCCTGATAAGGGACAGCGAGTCCTTGCCCGGAGTCCTGTGCCTCTGTGTTTCGTGAGTACTCTCATCTTGCACACACACCTTTGGGACCTCACACCGAGCGTGGTACTGAGAGCTGAGTACAAAAGATGCTCTATTTCACTCTGACCTTGCAGCCCAAATGAGCAGAATGAGAAAAAGCTAGGCTGTGCTTGAAGAGTGTGCAAGGAGTGTGCCCTACCCGTCTGTCTGTGGTGTGAGCTCAACCCCAGGGGCCCCTGTGCAGCAGCAGAGGTGGGGGTGGGGGTGAAGGGAAGGGCTGCAAAAAGCAGAAAGGCAAGGGGAATGCACAATAGGCATATGTGAGAAGGAGGAAAGAGGAAGAAAGAAAAAGGATTTTCTTTCTCATCAATACCAGCATATCTTTTTTTTTTTTAATGTTTTATTTATTTCTGAGAGAGAGACAGCATGAGCAGGGGAGGGTCAGAGAGAGAGGGAGACACAGAATCTGAAACAGGCTCGAGGCTCTGAGCTGTCAGCACAGAGCCCGACGCGGGGCTCGAACCCACGAACTGTGAGATCATGACCCGAGCCAAAGTCGGACGCTTAACCGACTGAGCCACCCAGGCGCACCAATACCAGCATATCTAAAGCAGGCTTGGTGTAGAGGTTGGTTTGTTTGCTCTGGAAAAAGGCTAGATGCCCTTTATGAAACTTTAATCCGAGAGACTAAGTTTTCACATATATTCTGCCGGCTCCACTGGTGATACGTAAAATACAATTTCAAATTTTGTTAGATTGGCAAAGGGCTTCCACGGGGATCCTTTCCTTTCATCCTTGTAGTCAGTGAGGCCAGCAGAAACAGTCACCATTTTCTAGATGAAGAAACAGAGACCCAGATTTCCCTTGCTCGTGTTAAAATTCATCTGGCATTTCTAAAGAGTTCAGTGTGAGATTCCAGGCCAGGGTATCAGAGCTCCGCTGCTGAACAAGCTTGTTCAGTCCTGTTTAGAAAGCAATCCTGAACAGGTATCAGTGAGAACCTACTATCTTTAAATGTTCTGTTTGGAGAGATCGCTGAAATTTTTCTTCTACCTGGTGTAGGAATTAAAACCCAAGAGTCTTTATGGATGTGTTTCAGTGCATCTTAGAATGAGGACAAAAGGCGGGGGGGGGGGGGGGGGGGGGGGG